>NW_015160890.1:309444-313414 GCF_001447785.1 Gekko japonicus | reverse complement strand
CAGAGGAGGGAGAGCTTGTACCTGAATAAAACTTGGTCTTAAAGGTGCCACTGGACTGTTTTGGGTTGCTAGCTATGGGGGGGGGGACGTGCAGATCTGCCCTCGCAGAGGAGGGAGAGCTTGTATCTGAATAAAACTTGGTCTTACAGGTGCCACTGGACTGTTTTGGACCAAGGGGGCCGGGGGGCCCCTCTGCAACTTACCTGGCTGCTTCTTGCTCTCTGACTGAGGGCTGCTGGGAGCAGGGGGTGGGGCTTGTTGCATGTGCCCGCCCCCTGAGCTCCTTACTGCTGGAGCTCTGCTCCTGTGCACTCCTGCAGGAAATGACCCCTGGATCCCAGAAGTTACCTGGAGGAGGAGGATGTGGAGGGGCAGGAGCAGGCAGGGAAGGAAGGGTGGGGCAGCCAGAAGCCATTGGGGCAGCGCTGTCTCCCAGCGCTTCATGCATTTTTTTTTTGCCCTGTAATTTGCTTTAAATAAAGTTTTAATTTAATGCAGCTATCATTTGCTATGTCTGTATGTCGTAACTTGCTAAGGGCATAGCCACCCGTTCTTTGCCTGGGGGAGAGGTTGGGGATTCGTTCTCGTGTCGGCAGCAAGCCTTTGTCACCTGGGCTACTTCATTCTGTACGTATGGAATTCACACGCCACTGTGCTCACCCCGGAAAGTATCGTGACAGGTAGAAATAGGCGAGTCTGGAGTTGTCCCAGAAATATAGCCGATCTTGAGACTGCAAAAGTCACCCAGGTAAGGCAGTCTCCACAAGACACTTAAGCAGTGGTAGTTTATTGAGATATGCTTAATTTGGGAAACATGCTCTGTGCCAGAACTGAGAAAAAGCATGAAAAAAAAACCCCATTATACGTAAGGCAATTGACACCCCACATCCCATGCACACATCATCATCCAGCCCCTGGGATACTATAGCAACCCTGACAGATCTACGGCGCCTTATCTACATCCTAGCATGGCAGAAGAGTCTCCTCGGTTAGCTCTCATGGGAACTGGCATTGGGGCACAGCTTGGAGAAATGGTTATGGCCAGGGGTCATTTCGTAGAAAAAGAGGTGCAGGAGCTCATTTGCATAACTTATTTGCATATGCCACACCCCCTGACATCACCGGAAGTGTGTCAGAAGGCAACACCCACCGCTCAGGCTCCACTGGACTGTTTTGGATTGCTAGCTGTCTATTGCGGGGGGGGGGGGCAGATCTGACCTCGCAGAGGAGGGAGAGCTCGTACCTGAATAAAACATGGTCTTAAAGGCGCCACTGGACTGTTTTGGACCGGGGTGGGGTGGGGGGGCTCTGAAACTTACCTGGCTGCTTCTTGCTCTGACTGAGGGCTGCTGGGGTCAGGGGATGGGGCTTGTTGCATGTGCCCGCCCCCTGGGCTCTTTACTGCCGGAGCTCCGCTCCTGTGCGCTCCTGCAGGATGACCCCTGGTTATTGGTTCTGCAAGCATTCAGTCTCAACCCCCCATACACTCCCCTCGGGAATACACCCCCCCTATCATGGCAAGTAGTGAAGTAGAATACAAAGGAACAAAACTGAGCTTGACAATTTCCCCAGGAGAAAAAGGGCTGCTTCGGTGGGTGGACTCTGTGGCGTCCCGTCCCCTACTGTGGACATTGCTATTGTATACACCCGCCATTACCCTGCGTCCTCGAGTGCTAATTACTTCCCTGAAGCCGTCTCTGATTTCATCGTATCTCAGTTCTCTGCACGCCTTCCAGTCTCGTGCTGGGACTGGAGTCGCCCGTGTGGTGCCCACGGGTACCAACACATTTCCTGGCGCCAACCAAGCCGTTCCAGAAAGTGGGTGGGGCTGCGCGTGACTCTGTTCCCCAGCAGGGCATCTGGCCGGCTGCTGGAGACCTGCTTGTTTGTGCAGATGGAAAGAGCGTCATTTCCGTGGCAGCTGGCACGACCGCATCGTTTTGGTTCTCTTTCCCGGCACGTTTTTAAAATTACCCCTCTTCTCTCTTGCGCTCTTGGGCTTCCTCTGCATGGGTGGCGCCCCCCCCCGCCACGGCAGCCATTTTCACAGTTGTGCCGACCAATCCTCCCTCTTTCCAGGCGGAGCCAGGAAAGACGCCGGAGCGCGGAAGGTGCATGCGCGGTGGAGCCTTAATGGACGGAACCGGAAGCTGCACTGGAAGCGTGCTGAGCGCCAGAGAGGCCCACTGTACCACCACCGGGAGGAAAGAAGCCAGAAGAAAGCCGTGCCGACGAGCCGATCCAGAACGTCCCTCCACTGGGTGCTGTTAGGATAGTCCCCACCCCAGCATATATGTGGCCTTAGGTAAGGGATAATGGTTAACTGTAGAGCCGCTCAGAGACCCCCTGTGGGGGGTTTGAGCGGGGTAGCAAGTCGAAAGTTAAAATAAATAAATAAAAAAAAATAAAACTCAGCTCAGCGGGAACACTGGTGCCGACCACTACTCCCTCTAAGGTGTGGGGTCTTGTGAGCCAAAATTCTACTTTGTGAGCTACTAGCATTAAAGTTGTGAGTGAGAACTTTGGCGACTGCATAAAATAGTTTGGTCTGGAGTCCTCCTTCTTGAGCTAAGACAAAAATGTGTGAGCTGGAGGGTAAAAAAACTGTGAGCTATCTCACACTAACAGCTTAGGGGGAACATTGGTGCCGACCACCCTGTGCCAGGATTCCGAATGCCCGCACAGGCTCAGAAAGGTCGGAGGCTGCGGTGCTATGAGCGATCCTTTGCTTGGTTGCTTCGGGTTTGGTCTTTCCCCCCCCACGGCAGCCATTTTCACAGTTGTGCCGACCAATACTCCCTCTAAGGTGTGGGGTCTTGTGAGCCAAAATTCTACTTTGTGAGCTACTAGCATTAAAGTTGTGAGTGAGAACTTTGGCTACTGCATAAAATAGTTCGGTCCGGAGGCATCCTTCTTGAGCTAAGATAAAAATGTGTGAGCTGGAGGCTAAAAAAAACTGTGAGCGAGCTCACACTAACTCAGCTTAGGGGGAACATTGGTGCCGAGCCAATGTTCCCTCTAAGCTGTGGAGTCTTGTGTGCAAAAATTCTACTTTGTGAGCAACTGGCATTAAAGCTGTGAGCCAGCAATTTGGCTACTGCATAAATTAGTTTGCTCTGGAGCCCTCCTTCCTGAGCTAAGACAAAAATTTGTGAGCTGGAGGCTAAAAAAACTGTGAGCTAGCTCACACTAACTCAGCTTACGGGGAACATTGGTGCTGACCACCCTGTGCCAGGATTCCAAATGCCCGCACAGGCTCGGAAAGGTCGGAGGCTGCGGTGCTACGAGCGATCCTTTGCTTGGCTGCTTCGGGTGTTGGTCTTTCTTCACACTGGGAGTGTGTTCCTTCGATCCAGGCAAGACCTTAAACTGGCGGCTCTTCAGAGTGGGAAGCAGTGAGGGAAGGCTTTCTTGGCACTGTGGGAAGCTTGAAGCACAATGGAAACTGATGCCATTTACATGGCCACGCCTGAGACAAAAGTACCCTCCGAGTCACATGCGGCAACAGTCCAGATGTCTTCATCCATAAGACCAGCCTTATCAAGCCTGCAGGCAACTTTGGAATCCTAACACAAGGTGGAGAGCGCAACCTCAAAATGGGGTGGGTGGGACGTCACGCGTGAGGTCTCCAACAAGATGACATTATGCGCAAGTGACGGCATCATGTCGGTGACATTGCGCACAAAACCCAGAGTGTTTCCACGTGGCATCCCCGGCGCTGGTGAGGTCATCGTGTCAGGGGCGTCGTGCGATGATGTCCAGAGGTCATTTCGGGGGGGATCGCGGGGGATGGCAGTTTCCTCCGGGTGAGGTGTAGGGGGCGAGGCACATGACGAAGCCCCGCCCCCTGCTTCCGGCCGCCCTGCTTCCGGCCCTCATTCAGCCAGGAGGAGGCAGGAGAAGAGGGAGGGTAAGTTGCTTCCTCCCCGCCTCTCCCCACCCCTGCCTGCCTGGGGCCAGGGAGGGCCTT
>NW_015160890.1:307513-309315 GCF_001447785.1 Gekko japonicus | reverse complement strand
GGCGGGGCTTCCTCGCACTCCCGCCGGCCTTGCAGGTCCACTGCCAGGCCCCTCATGGGGCTCGGCAGTGGAGCTGCAAGGCCGGGAGCAGCAGCCGGGACCGTTGGGGGCGGGGTGTGTGGCCTTATGACACACTTCCGGTGATGTCAGGGGGTGTGGCCTTATGACACACTTCCGGTGATGTCAGGGGGAGTGGCATATGCTAATGAGTTATGCTAATGAGTTCCCCTAGCTCTTTTTCTACGAAATGACCCCGGATGATGTCCCTGTTTGGGGGTGGAGTTTCCCCTGCTGGCCAACTGGCTGGTGGCAGATCGAAGCCCCCAAAAGCAGGGGAACCCCCACTGGGACGTGGGGGCTGGCTATCCTATCGGGGAGTGAAGTTATGCATAACTCTAATGGTAACTCTTCAATACAGCAGGCAGGAGGTCCCTTTAATGGGACTCCTTTTAAAATGAGCATATTGTTTAAAAATATCTCCTTTCCTATACACAGCTTGCCTTCAATCGGAACAACATTTGCAAAGCCTATCAGATCAACAAGGGCCAATCGGAAACCCTGAGCGGCCCAACTCACTCCCTAAAATTCATTTGGTGAACTCCAGGAAAGTTGCCCAGCAGGCACTGCGGCATCGACGGCCCCTCCACCGGGGACCCTTCCCCCAGGACTTCATCTCTTGCAAACTTTTTATTTTTTAGATTCACTTTTTATGCCACCCTTCCCTGTAAACAGGTCTGTGTACAACAATAAAGAAAGCAATAATCATACCAAATAATTAAACTAAATTAAGATTGAAACATTAATGATACAATAAGATCACAACAATCAATTCAATGGCAGTCAGAGCTTTGTTTCAGATTCAGGTTGGGTCGCCGTGTTGGTCTGAAGCTATAGAACAAAGCCTGAGTCCAGCGACACCTTTAGGACTAACAACGTCCCGTTCTGGGTAGAAGCAGGGGTCATTTCCTGCAGGAATACACAGGAGCGGAGCTCCGGCAGTAAAGAGCCCAGGGGAGGGCACATGCAACAAGCCCCACCCCCTGCTCCTAGCAGCCCTCAGTCAGAGCAAGAAGCAGCCAAGTAAACTGCAGAGCCTCCCCCCCAACCCCCCGGTCCAAAACAGTCTAGTGGCGCCTTTAAGACCAAATTTTATTCAGGTACAAGCTCTCCCTCCTCTGCGAGGACAGATCTGCACGTTCCCTCCCCCCAATAGCTAGCAATCCAAAACAGTCCAGTGGAGCCTGAGCAGTGGGTGTTGCCTTCTGACACACTTCCGGTGATGCCAGGTGGTGTGGCGTATGCAAATAAGTTATGCTGATAAGTTATGCTGATGAGCTCCTGCACCTCTTTTTCCACGAAATGACCCCAGTTAGAAGCATGCATGCGCCCAAACGCTTATACCCAGAATTAAACTTTGCGAGTCTTAAAGGTGCCCCTGGACTCAAACTTTATTCTAATAAATTTATTTTTTCAGACCACCCCCACCCCATCCTGCAAAAAGGCTATTCAAGGGTGGATGTCGGTATGATTTGAGGCCAGGGCTTTTTTTTTTAGAAAAAGCCCAGCAGGAACTCATTAGCATAACAGGCCACACCCAATAGCAGAAACTCATTAGCATAGTAGGCCACACCCTGACAGCACAGCACATTAGCATATTAGGCCACACCCCCATGTTACCAGAAGTGTGGTCATCCAACCACACCCACCGTTTGGTTCTTATTCTGTTTACCTTGTTGTCAAAACCCAGGGCTTTTTTTGTAGCAGGAACCCTTTGCATGTTAGACCACACACCCCAAATGTAG
>NW_015160890.1:301936-307324 GCF_001447785.1 Gekko japonicus | reverse complement strand
AATCCTCTCATTTCTGAGACGTTTCTCCTTCTCATATTCACTGTGACCACGTCAGACTCTCCGGGTAACTTTCCGTTTCCAAATGTGCTGCACCCGATCGCACAGGGGTGCCCAATACCCCCAAGTGGCTTGACGGCACCGAGGCAGCCTGGGAAAGAAACCGAGGCCCACCCCTCCCGCCGTCAATTGCAGCACTAACTGTTCCAAGGCATAATCACTTATTGTATCAAGAAATTCTGTCTCTTTGTTGTGACCTGAATGTTCCCAGACCAAGTGGGTGGGAGCTGAGCTCACCCATTCTTTCAACATGTTCTCTTTTGGCTGCCTCTCTGTTTGCTTTTTCTACCCGGAGTGCAACATCCAAACCTCGGTCCAGGGACTCCGTCACATGATGTCCCCAGAACTAAGCTCCTTGGGGGGGGGGGCCGCCTGGCATTTCCACCCATCGTGATTCCGCGGGGGAGTTTGTTCCTCTTGCGTTTCCTGGCTCCTTGAGATACAAAGCGACACCCTCCGCAGCATGGCTCCCCCCGTCCCTCCTGCAGTAGAGTTAATATCCAGGTACAGCCACCATCTGATTGCTGTATTTATGCTCCAAACAGCTAGATTTTCTTGGAGTATTGCCTTAGCCAGGTTTCTGGCATTAGCACATTGGCACCTCTGCATCGCACCCTTCTTCAAATTGCCATGTCACTCTCGGAAGAACCACATTCGAACCACAGCCTGATCCGATAGACTCGGAGGCCTCGGCTTCCTGCCAAGCACACGCCTCGGATTGTGGCCTAATCCTCCCCCCCTTTGATATATACTCCCCATTGTTCTTTTCTGACTTCAGAAGGCTTTTATTCCCTTCTTCCATTTATTATGAAACTCGCCGCAGAAGGTGCCTTTACCGCCACAAAGTTAGTGCATCAGAGCCTCGCCCGGGGGGGCCTTTGTCTGACGGGCAAAAGGACGGGCAAAAGGAAATGCTACTTTACACAGAAAGTGATTAAAATGTGGAATTCGCTGCCAGAGGATGTAGTGACGGCCGCAGGTGTAGACAGTTTTACAAGGGCATTAGATAGATGCATGGAGGATAAGTCTATCCGTGGCTACTAGCCATGGTGACTGAGGTGAACCTCCACATTCAGGCAGGGCTATTTTTGGGCAGGGATGCACAGGAACGGAGTTCCGGCTGGCTTTCATGTTGGCCACGCCCAGCAGGGACTCATTAGCATAATAGGCCACACCCAACAGCAGAAACTCATTAGGATTGGCTACATTAGGGGTGTGTGGCCTAACATGCAAAGGAGTTCCTGCTACAAAAAAGCCCTGGGTTTTGACAACAAACAAGGTAAACAGAATAAGAAGCAAAAGGTGGGTGTGGCTGGATGACCACACTTCTGGTAACACGGGGGTGTGGCCTAATATCCTAATGAGTTTCTGCTGTTGGGTGCGGCCTATTATGCCAATGAGTTCCTGCTGGGCTTTTTCTACAAAAAAAGCTCTGTTCAGAAGCACTAATCCTCTGAATCCCAGAACCAGAAGGCAATCAGGGGAAGGCCTTGGCTTCTATTGCACTGTTGGTGGCTGTCCAGAGGAACTGGTTGGCCACCGCATGAGACAGGATGCTGGACTGGATGGACCATTCATCTAATCCACCAAGGCTCTTCTCACGTTCTTATGTTCTAATCCACCCCACCCCACCCCCCGGCAATGAGACTTCCAGACCTTTATTCATGTAGAATATTTCGATGCCACCTCTTCAGAGTCTTGCTCAAGGTAGCTCACAATTAAAAAACACAGTATTAGGAAAAAAACAAGCCATTAGAGACATGAGCTATCCATCAAACAGAAGCAGGCTGATAAGATAAACCCTTTAATTACAAACCCGTGTAAAAAGATCTGTATCGGCCTACAAGAAAGGAAAGCAGGTGCCAAGTGAGCCTCAAGGGGAGGAGGGCGTTCCAGAGACCACAGAAAACGGCCTGCCTAGACCTGCCAGTGTTCCCTCTAAGCTGAGTTAGTGTGAGCTAGCTCACAGTTTTTTATCCTCCAGCTCACACATTTTTGTCTCAGCTCAGGAAGGAGGGCTCCAGAGCCAACTAATCTATGCAGCAGCCAAATCACTCGCTCACAACTTTAATGCCAGTAGCTCACAAAGTAGAATTTTTGCTCACAAGACTCCAAAGCTTAGAGGGAACATTGCGCTGCCACCCACCTCCCCTCTGAATGTCTGGGCACAGCGAACAGGGTTCAACAGGCAGGTCTTAGCTGCTGGGCTGGACAGGGTGGGAAGAGACGGTCCTTCGGGTGGAGCCTCAAAGGTGAGATGGGTGTTGTTCTCCCTGCATTTGGCCTTTCCTAGCCCCCGCAGTGGCCATTCCCGCCACAGATGCCAAAAGGGTTTTTTGTGCATTTTTTAAACCAATAATTGACAGTGTGTCAGTGTGTGGAGCTCGGGCTGGTCTGGTCTTGTCAAAGCGGGGTTGGCCCTGGCTAGTATTTGGGTGGGAGACCTCCGGGCTCTTTTTGTAGCAGGAACTCCTTTGCATATTAGGCCACACCCCCTAATGTAACCAATCCTCCAAGAGCTTAAAGAGCTCTTCTTACAGGGGCTACTGTAAGCTCTTGGAAGATTGGCTATATTAGGGGTGTGTGGCCTAATATGCAAATGAGTACCTGCTACAAAAAGAGCCCTGCCCAAGGACTACCAGGGTCGTGATACAGGGGCAGGCAATGGCAAACCACTTCTGAACATTTTTTTTGGGGGGGGTATTTGTGTTTGTGCGTGCGCGCAAGTGCATGCGTGCCTGGAAGTCATGGTTGACTTCTGGCGACCCCTAGTGGGGCTTGGACATTTCAGAGGTGGCTTGCAATTGCCTGCCTCTGCACCCTGGCCCTGGTATTCCTTGGAGGTCTCTCATTCAGCCCCGCCTAGTTTCTGAGACCTGATGTGATCGGACTTGCCCGGGCTGTCCAGGTCAGGGCGACTTCTGAACACCTCTTGCCTTGAAAACACCACGGGGTCGCCATAAGTCAGCGGTGACTTCACCGCAGTTTCTATCAATACGCTAATTATCAATTTTGAAAGCCAAAAGCCCACCGGTGGTACGGAGGGGTAGAATGGCCACTGGGGCCCCCCCCCAGGAAAATGGCCCCTGTATGGACAGGAATGGGACTTTCCCCACCCACTCGGCCGACATCCCGTCCCTTTGCTGTGATCTTCCGCAAAACACTGTCGCAAATCAGGTCTGGGAAAGATCAGAGAAAACATGGGCTGATTCCGCACTAGAGCTGCCTCGATGTTGCGCCGCCGTTTGCCCCGATACTACTGGTCAATTTCACACCCGAAGCGGCGGGGCTGCATTTTGACTCGCGGCGTCGCCCGATTTCCCCCGCAGTTTCGTGATCCCGCAGTTTGGTGATCCGGTTTTTTGAGGATCACGAAACTGCGGAGGAAATCGGGCAAAGCCGCGGGTCAAATGCAGCTCCGCGGCTTTGGGTGTGAAATTGACCAATAGTATCAAGGCAAATGGCGGCGCAACATCGAGGCAGCTCTAGTGCGAAATCAGCCATGGTGAAATCCTGGGAGGTGCACGAATTTAACACAATGCTTGGGGAAGGTGGAGGGAGAGCCATTTTCGAACAGCATTGAACCCAGGGCAAATGAATGGGTTAAATGTGAAATATATATATATAATTTGCCTTGGAAGCACAGAAACTTTTTGGCAGTATCCCCCAATTCTCCACATTTCCCGGTTAAGGTAAAAATGCTGTTCAAACAAATTACAAGGATGATCTGGCTCCAATAGTAACAAGAGAGAGAAATTTTACTTACAAAAAGTAGGTACATATTCATGTAGGTGCATTTAATTTATTGGGAACAGATTAACTTCAAAAGGGTTAATCCGGTAATCCCTTTGGGAGGAACTGAACATAAAGTCAATCTATTCTATATGCAGATGACCTGACCCTATATATTTCTAATCCTATCCACTCATTACCACACATACAACGTATTCTCTCAGAGTTTGGAAAAATCTCTGGTCTTCAAGTCAGTCCGACTAAATCTGAATTATACCTCATTTGGGTTCCTTCTTTTTATATATATAGTTTTTATTTTATTTTCTACATACATCCTACAAAACTACATACTAACTAAAATTACAGCTAAACGACCATATATGCTAATAATTAATATCTTAAGTCAAAGCTTTTCTCTTTTTCAAATTAAGAATAAAAATTCTATTCTGTTATTTCGATATGCAAAAAATTTAAATTATTGACAATGTAAGATTATATAATGTAGTATAAACAATTCTTCTAAAGTTTAAGCTATTTTCTGCCTTTCCTTCCTGTCTTTTTGCTTTTATCGTCTCGGGGTGGTTTGGGTGCCGCCTCTCCTAATTCTGATTCAGATTCTACTTCTGAGCTGCCATCTGCAGATGTTTACTGACTTTCCAAGCCATGGGAACTGTCCAGTTTTCCTTCTTCTTCTGCCTCTGTGTTCTTTGTATCCTTTTTGGGTTCCTGATGTCTTTTCAAAAACAGCTTCGCTTTAGTAAAAGAGTCAATCTTTTCTTTTTTGCCTTTGCAGTTGAACATCAAGCCTTCAGGTAGTATCCATCGGTATTTTCCCATAGATAGGTAGTTAAATTCTTGTATTGTGTTCTCTCTTAATAAATTCTGAATATGTCCAGTAGTTCATATCCATTTTGCTTTGTAATACTTCTGCCTTAATGCCTGTCACTGGTGTAAGCGCTTTACTAAGGATTTCAATCAGATTCTCGGATTTGTCTTTTGGCACTCCTTGAAATCTCAACACATATGAAGATTTTTCCATTTGTAGCTTCAAAAGTTGAGTTTTACCTGAAGATCTCCATTTGGGTTCCTTCTAATTTGCAAACTCAATTTACAAAAATCTCTCCGTTCAGATGGATTACGGATTCCTGGCAGCATCTGGGAGTTCAAATTCCTAAGGATCTTAAGGACCTCCTTCATCATAACTATGGCAAACTATATGGAACCATAAATTTACAATTAAAAGATTGGGGAGCCCTTAATTTTTCTTTGCCAGATGGGCTTCACCTGATTAAGAGCTTTATATTACCTAGATTTCTATTCCTCTTTCAAACACTTCTGATTCATATCCTGGACAAGAATCTTCATCTGTGGCAAAAGTCTCTCTTCTCTTTCCTATGGGAAGGGAAAAAATCTAGGATTAATCTAAATATTCTAACTAAACCAGTATCTCTTGGTGGTCTAGACTACGTACATACTTTCACACTTCTATCCTGGTGGCAGTGGTGTGAATACAACAAGAGTCTCTACCCATCTGGTGTCAAATGGAACAAACATATGTAACACCTTATATGTTACAAGAAGCTATTTGGATGTTACCTT
>NW_015160890.1:293539-301105 GCF_001447785.1 Gekko japonicus | reverse complement strand
GGAAATAGTGGTCAGATTCTCGAAGAGACATGTGAGAGATGCTATTTTGAAAGCAAATTCGGGAACACCCTTGAAAATTGGGGGCAATAATATCAGGATTTTAAAATATATTCCATTTGATATGAAGAGAAAGAACTATAAAGAATTAATCCTTTTCTTACAAACAAATGGCATCAGTTACAGGTGGTTAACAGGTGGTTAACCGCAGAAGGTGTCATTTTCAAGATTAACGATAAAAAAGAAAAGATTGACTCTGTTTTTAAAGCATGTGAATTTCTGTGAACACAGCTTGGGGAACCAGAAGAGGGGAAAAAGGAGGAAAAAGAAAGCAAATCTGATGGCGAGTTGGGCTTGGGGTCTTCGGACAAGGACTCCCCCTCTGAAAAGGGGGCAGCTGCCCCAAAAAGCCCTTATAAACTGAGGATTAGAAAAGATAAGAATAAATAAGGGCTGAAGGACTCTGATTTGTGCCTGAAAAAATGTTGAAATAACTTGGGGATGCTCTGTGAATTTCTTTAAACAGTTAAAGGGATGGTTAAACGATAATTAATCTAGAATAACCAACTAAATTCATTGTATTATTAGTAGCTTTTTGAAAATAGCATGGTGTTAAGCTGATGTATGATCTCCTACTCTTGGGTTTTTAGTTAGTTGTGGGTCTTTTTTCTTTATTCCCTAGATGTAGTTCCCTTTCCTATATTTTCTGTTGTAGTTTTGTAGTCTGAAAAAAACCACAATAAAAACCTCCCCCCAGGGGGATGGGGAAAAAAAGATATGGGACTGTCCAACTGTAAAAGAAAACAATTGATCTCAAGTATCTCTCCTCTCGCCACCATAATTAACCAACTCTGGTTCCCTCCAGCCCAGGAGATAGATGCATATAGAGACTGGACACAAGTGGGATTCTTTCGTCCGATTGATCTTGTATCCCATGGAAAAATCCAAGACAAGGCATTTTTTGAGCAGCAAGCCGGCAAACAATTTTCTTGGCATATTTACTTCCAACTGATCTGTATGTTGGTCTTAAAACCGTAATAATAATAAACTAAACTAAACTTACAACTAAACAACCTACAACTGAAGAACCTGATGGAATTTTTAGCTTCTAAAGGCATTTTTGACAGACCTTATTCTAATTTTGAAAATATCTTATTAATGTATGCTGAATCGTCTAAGGGTTTGATGGCCAAATTATATAAGGCACTACTGTTAGTTGAAGATAAATCTCAGTTGAAACATCAACTTCGTTGGCAGGAAGATTTGCATATGGACTTGACGGATCTTCTTTGGGGGGAAAAATGGAATTCACCAGTCAATTCAAGTAATTTTGCTCTTCGTTTACAGTCCTTCAAGTTAATTTCTCGCTGGTATTATACCCCGGAAAAATTGCACAAAATAAACTCAACAATTAGTCCCCTTTGCTGGAAGAACTGTGAACATATAGGGACGTATTTCCACTGCTGGTGGGAGTGTCCTATTATACACTCTCTTTGGGGCGACGTTATTCAGCAAATCAATGAGATCACTTCGCAAAACTTACCTGTATGTCCAAAAATATCACTCCTTAATTTAATAGAGCCGACTTCGAATACAATAGCTCACAAAGAACTTACCTCTATTCTCTTTGCTGCTGCGAGGCTGACAATTGCCTCAGTATGGAAATCCACTTCTCCTCCATCTCTACACATATGGTGTGAAAAAATCAGGGACCAGTTTATTTTAGCGAAACTCACACATATTACTCAGACAAATGTTGATACATCGGCATCCTCTTCACGATTTGTTGCTACATGGTCAAGGGTTCTCCGATTTATGTCTGAGAAGGACATTCTTCCTTCAGGATCCTCATATTTCTCCTGGATTCGTTTCTAAGTGTGTTTAATCCTCTACAGGGGTCATGTCGTAGGAAAAGAGGTGCAGGAGCTCATTAGCATAACTTATTTGCATATGCCACACCCCCTGGCATCACCGGAAGTGTGTCAGAAGGCCACACCCACCGCTCAGGCTCCACTGGACTGTTTTGGATTGCTAGCTATTGGGGGGGGGGAAGAATGTGCAGATCTGACCTCGCAGAGGAAGGAGAGCTGGTACCTGAATAAAACTTGGTCTTAAAGGTGCCACTGGACTGTTTTGGATTGGGGGGTGGGCTCTGCAGCTTACCTGGCTGCTCCTTGCTCTGACTGAGGGCTGCTGGGAGCCGGGGGTGGGGCTTGTTGCATGTGCCCGCCCCCTGGGCTCTTTACTGCCGGAGCTCCGCTCCTGTGCGCTCCTGCAGGAAATGACCCCTGATCCTCTATATTCCTAGAACACTCTACATATATTGGCAGAGTTCATTTAATCCTTTTCAAGATCAAGCATCATTCTTTTAGTTATAGTTTTTAAATGTGGCTCTCTTACTTAAGAGATTATGCAGTTATAGCAAGGTTCAGTACGTTGTAATATAGTTGGGTTATGTTTACTTTGCTAATTTTGTGACTGTTATACATTCTCCTACAAACAGGTTTCATGTATTCTGCATTTTGATATGTATTGTTGTTTCAAAATGTTTTTCTTAATAAAAGTTTTTTTAAAAAAAAACAAAAAATTATATATATATATAAAAAGGTTAACTTGGTACGGCTCCAAGCCCAGGTGAGAGAGAGAAGGAAGGATGAAACAGAAGGCAGGCAAAGGCCAGAGAAAATCAACAGACTGATAAGAGGATTGGGGCCAACTGCCAAGTGTACCCAAGAGAGAATTTTCTGAACCCTTTCCCAGATCCTGTTGCATGCAGAGTTACACTCTCCAACACAAATAACCCACGTGGAAAAGATGGGGGCAAGGACCGCAACTGAACACGCTTGGGAGAGCTCATCTGATTTAAAGCCGAATGCAAAATTTCAGTCTTGAAATGCAAATTTACAGTTTCAATGTGAACATTCCGGAGATCATCGTTAACAACCAACACAACAACCAATAACTACTGAGTACCTGTATCTATTTTGTACTCATCTTATGTATTTTGTACTTCACAAATAATGTTTGCATTCTGCTCACTTTAGTATTTAAAAATTCATTGAGCGCAGTTAGGAGACAGTTTTTCCTTCACTGGGACCTTTTCCTGAAGCTCTTCCTGGCTGTTACCATCTACTTTAAGCAAGCTGTCCTCCAGCAGGGCCAGGGCGCTCTCGGCCCTGGCCCCAACCTCGTGGAACTCTCTGCCGTATAACACCTGGGCCCTTGCAGGGCTTGATGCCCTTCCGCAGGGCGTGCAAGGCAGAGATGTTCCGCCAGGCGTTTGGTGGAGGACAGCAACTGCGTTCCATCTGGCCGGCAATCCTATTTCTCCGGCCTCCCCCCACCCAACGAGGTACTGGTGTACTCTGGCAGTTCCATTGCCGTTCATTCGTTCATGGCTTTTTTTGTAGAAAAAGCCCAGCAGGAACTCATTAGCATAATAGGCCACACCCAACAGCAGACACTCATTAGCATATTAGGCCACACCCTTGACAGCACAGCACATTAGCCTATTAGGCCACACCCCCATGTTACCAGAAGTGTGGTCATCCAGCCACACCCACCTTTTGCTTCTTATTCTGTTTACCTTGTTTGTTGTCCAAACCCAGAGGGGTTTTTTTTGTAGCAGGGACTCCTTTGCATGTTAGGCCACACACCCCTAATGTAGCCAATCCTAATGAGTGTCTGCTGTTGGGTGTGGCCCAATGTTCCCTCTAAGCTGTGGAGTCTTGTGAGCAAAAATTCTACTGTGTGAGTTACTGGCATTAAAATTGTGAGCGAGCAATTTGGCTGCTGCATAAATTAGTTTGCTCTGGAGCCCTCCTTCCTGAGCTGAGACAAAAATGTATGAGCTGGAGGCTAAAAAACTGTGAGCTAGCTCACACTAACTCAGCTTAGAGGGAACACTGGTGTGGCCTACTATGCTAATGAGTTCCTGCTGGGTGTGGCCAACTCAGGAGCCAGCCGGAACTCCGTTCCTGTGCGTTCCTGCCCCAAAATAGCCCTGCATTCATTCATTCAACTTATAGCCCACCCTCCCCACATTGTAGGCTCCGGGCGAGTAAGAACATATCCATGTCTGCAATTAATGCAGATTTACAGTTTTAAAAACACATTACAATCATCAATTTAAAATCTATCAATCATCATCCTCATTCCACGAAAACATCAGCATTAGAACAACAATGCGCTCAGCAGCAAATGATGTGCACCCAGTTTGGCTTCCGGGATCTGCAGTCACTGGGGGGGGGGGAGGCCTAACCAGAGTGGATGCTCGCTGCCTCAGCTAAAGGCCAGGCGGAAGAGCTTCCTTTTGCGGGCCCTGCGGAACTGTAATAGGTCCCGCCGGGCCCTGATCTCATACGGTAGCTCATTCCCCCAGGCAGGGGCCGGGGCCGAAAAAGCCCTGGTCCTAGTGGAGGCAAGTCACACATCCCTTGGGCCAGGGACTGCCAGGAAGTGTCGACTGGCAGAACGTAATGTTCTACGGGCTCCTATGGGGAGAGGCAGTCTCGAAGACGTGCAGACCCCCTGGCCGTATAGGGCTTTAAAGGTAAGCACCAACACCTTGAAACAGATCCAGAATCCAATAGGCAGCCAGTGCGGGTCACGCAGCACTGGGCGGATATGTGCCCGCACAGGCAACGGCATCAGCACCCGTGCTGCTGTTTTCTGCACTAGCTGCTGTATTTATTCCTAGCCATGCATTGCGACTGAGGGGTGACATGATTGAGGTTTATAAGATTATGCATGGGAAAGAGCAGGTAGAGAAAGAGGTACTTTTCTCCCTTTCTCACAATACAAGAACTCGTGGGCACTCCATGAAATTGCTGAGCGGTCGGGTTAGAACGGATAAAAGGAAGTCCTTCTTCACCCAAAGAGTGATTAACCCGTGGAATTCACTGCCACAGGAAGTGGTGGCGGCTACAAGCATGGACGACTTCAAAAGGGAATTAGATAAGCATATGGAGCAGAGGTCCATCGGTGGCTATGAGCCACAAGGGATAGATAGGGGCTCTGGGGCAAGTGATGCTCTGTCTTCTTGGTGCTTGGGGAGGGCCAACAGTGGGAGGGCTTCTAATGTCCTGGCCCCACTGCTGGACCTCCTGATGGCACCTGGTATTTTTGGCCACTGTGTGACAGAGTGTTGGACTAGATGGGCGTTTGGCCTGATCCAACACTGGCGTCTCTTATGTTCTTATATCCTTATGAAGCCCCACAAAGAGAAAATTACAATAGTCTCACCTGGAAGTGGCCATTGCGTGGGTCACCGCAGCCAGATCGAGGGGGCCAAGTCATGGGGCCAGCTGCCTAACCTGCCTGAGATGAAAGAAGGCAGACCTGGCAGTGGCGGTGGCCTGGGACTCCATAGTCTATGAGGCCTCCAGGAACACCCCATGGCTCTTCACCTTTGGCGTCGGCACCAACGGAGCCCCGTCAGAGGCTGGTAGCCTAATACCCGATCCCCGCCCCCCATGACCCAGGCGCCAGACCTCCCTCTTTCCTGGATCCAGTTTCAGGCCGCTCTGTTGTAGCCATCCAGCCACAGCTTGTAACACCCCGTCCAGATGTTCAGGGGCAGAGTCTGGGTGGCCGTCCGTCAGTAGATAGACCTGGGTGTCATCCACATACTGGTGACAACCCAGCCCAATACGGACAAGTAATCTGGGCAAGGGGGCACATAAGGATGTTGAATAACATCAGGGAGAGGATTGCTCCCTGCGGCACCCCACATCTAAGTGAGTGCAGCTGAGACAACTCCCCCCTCCCCAGTGCCACCCTCTGTCCCCGATCTTGGGAAAAGGAGGCCAGCCCCTGTAAGGCTAGGCCCCATACCCCCACATTGGCAAGGCGGTGGGTCAACAGTTCACGGTCGACCGTATCGAACACCGCTGACAGATCTAGAAGAATCAGCAGCGCCGAACCGCCTCAATCCAGGTGTCTCTGGAAGTCATCCACCAAGGCGACCAACACCGTCTCCGTCCCATGAGCAGGACGAACGCCAGACTGGAAGGGATCCCGGATATTAGCATCGTCCAAGAAAGCCTGGAGCTGTGTCGCCACCGCCTTCTCCACTACCTTACTCAGAAATGGTAAACTGGATACTAGCCAGTAGTTAGGGTCCAAAGATGATTTAAGAACACACATAAGAACATAAGAGACGCCAATGTTGGATCAGGCCAAAGGCCCATCCAGTCCAACACTCTGTATCACACAGTGGCCAGAAATACCAGGTGCCCTCAGGAGGTCCACCAGTGGGGCCAGGACATTAGAAGCCCTCCCACTGTTGACCCCCCCCAAGCACCAAGAAGACAGAGCATCACTTGCCCCAGAGCCCCTATCTATACCTTGTGGCTAATAGCCACTGATGGACTGATGGCTTTCTTTAGGATTAGTCTGATTAAGATTAATCTGAATAGTCATAGGTTATTATGGCTGTATAATATATTACAAATTTTAAATATGGTTATATGGAATTATTTTGTACTGACGTACGCTGCCCTGAGCCCTGCTACAGGGGAGGGCGATTTAAAAATCTAGCTTATTAAATGAACAATAAAAAAATAAATAAATCTGGGTGACAAAAGGAAAACAAAGTGAAAAATCAAGGCATAAAAACACATATGGAAATCAAGGGATAAACTGAAGCCGCGTGGAGCCAGATCTGACCGGGGCGGCGGGTGGGAACAGGGGACGGGACATGCAGAAAAATCTCAGAAAACCCCTGTAGATCTGGCCTTCCCGAGATAAAGAATGAGGAGGATGCTTGCGGTCTCTCAGGTCTAAGACCCCATTCCCGCATAAGCCTCCGGCGCCTAGTCCCAGTCTGCTGTCCTATATATTTGACTTGCAACAGGCTATCTAGTATTGCCAGCCCCCAGGGGTCATTTCGTAGAAAAAGAGGTGCAGGAGCTCATTAGCATGACTTATTTGCATATGCCACACCCCCTGACATCACCGGAAGTGTGTCAGAAGGCAACACCCACCGCTCAGGCTCCACAGGACTCTTGGATTGCTAGCTATTGGGCAGGGGGGGACGGGACACGTGCAGATCTGTCCTCGCAGAGGAGGGAGAGCTTGTACCTGAATAAAGGTTGCTAGCTATTGGGGGGGGGGGGACGTGCAGTTCTGTCCTCGCAGAGGAGGGAGAGCTTGTACCTGAATAAAACTTGGTCTTGTTTTGGGCCAGGGGGAGCTCTGCAACTTACCTGGCTGCTTCTTGCTCTGACTGAGGGCTGCTGGGAGCAGGGGGTGGGGCTTGTTGCATGTGCCCGCCCCCTGGGCTCTTTACTGCCGGAGCTCCGCTCCTGTACGCTCCCGCAGGAAATGACCCCTGCCAGCCCCAACCGGGGAAATTCCTAGTGATTTGTGAGGGGGGGGTACCTGTGGAGGGTGAAATGTGGGGAGGGATTTCAGCTAGAATTAATGGTGTCCCATACAGCTTGTCCTATGGAGCTGTCATTTCCTCTAGGGGAACTCACCTCTGTAATCTGGAGAGATCATCTATAATTCCAGGATCTCTCCAGATCCAACCTGGAAGTTGGCAAGCCGAAGACTAAGATGGCTCCT
>NW_015160890.1:285706-293423 GCF_001447785.1 Gekko japonicus | reverse complement strand
TCCCCCCCCCCCCAACTCTTCATTTGGGATGTGTAAAGGGAAGCAACCCTCTTTCTGGTGAAGTCCGTCTGCCTCAGGTACCTCTCATTGGGGGCCATCATGCATGGTAAAAAAGTAATCACAGCAACAGTATTAATGTGAGCTTTAAAAACAAAACAGAACCCTTTGGAGAGAATTCCAGGGCATGCCAGGAATGAATCTTGCCACCCACTCCAAAATCTCTTTTCCTCCTTCGCTCCCCCACCACCCCCCCGCTCTTGAAATGTCCTTTCCTCTTGCAGGAGGGGGGCTCTTTAACAGAACATTGGTGTCAGGGGATGGGGCTCTGAAATCAATCTCAACAGGAAAAGCGTGGTGCTCTTCAATGCTCCCTCTAAGCTGTGGAGTCCTGTGAGCAAAAGTTCTACTTTGCGAGCTACTGGCATTAAAGTTGTGAGCGAGCGATTCGGCTCCTGCATAAATTAGTTCGCTCTGGAGCCGTCCTTCCTGAGCTAAGACACAAATGTGTGAGCCGGAGGCTCAAAAACCGTGAGCTAGCTCACACTAACTCAGCTTAGAGGGAACACTGGCTGCTCTTGAAGGTGCTTCAACAGTTTCTGCCCTACAGCTTTCGAGAGAGGCATCCACAAATTGCAGGATATTACTCAGGCACTGCCCAATAGCAAACATTCACGCTTCTATTTTCCCATGCTGACAAGTCAATCCGGTTGCAAATGATTCGGTGCTGTGGCCCCCAAATGGGTCACAATTTTTCCGTTGAAATTCCTCGCCACCCTGGAATAGCTTGTTTTATTTACCGACGCTGTATTATGTTTTATTGTTGGTTTTAACTTAATCCACATTATTTATCGTCCCGTTGTGAGCCGCTCGCAGGGAAGGGCGGCCTAAAAGTCCAACCAAGTGTTTTCTGGAATCTTCTTTTGAGTCTGTGTCAGTCCTGTACTTATATCTTGTCTCAGAGTTGAAGGTTCCTTTTAAATATGGCCTTTTAAATATGGCCTTTTCTTGGCCTTGTAAAATCCTGTTGTTGAATTGCTTCTTCTATCTAAAAGTCCAACTGGCCTTTTAATGGAATCTTCTTTTGAGTCTGTGTCAGTCCTGTACTTATATCTTGTCTCAGAGTTGAAGGTTCCTTTTAAATATGGCCTTTTAAATATGGCCTTTTCTTGGCCTTGTAAAATCTGTTGTTGAATTGCTTCTTCTATCTGGAAGGGTGGCCTAAAAGTCCAGCTAAGTGTTTTCTGGAATCTTCTTTTGAGTCTGTGTCAGTCCTGTAGTTGCATCTTGTCTCGGAGTTGAAGGTTCCTTTTAAATATGGCCTTTTCTTGGCCTTGTAAAATCTGTTGTTGAATTGCTTCTTCTATCTGGATCACTTTACGCTGCATAAGATCCTCTGATCGTTGCCTTGGGGTGGATCCTGTGAAAAAGGCCCAATCAATCGCCCCCGCCAACATTTGTTTTTGAAACTGGGCGGAGCCAGATGGGGTTTTTTTTTGCCCAGCAGGCTTCTGATTGGCCACCGGAGGTCTCATTTCGCCTGTGTAGCTTTAAAAAGCCTTGCTTTGGCAGCAGCTGCCATTACGGCTTAAGGATCTTTCTGGCGTGGCTGAAGGTAAGCCGTGTGTGTGTGTGGAAGAAAATATTTTAAAGCAACGTGTTTATTCTAAAAGGCATGCCGTTAAGACGAGCTTCTGACCGAAGCGCTGGGAGCCACTATTAGAATTCAGCGCCATTCAGCCGCCATTTTTTGGGTTGGCTCCACCTCCTGCAGCGGCAGCCATTTTGAGGTTGGCTCCGCCTCCAGCCGCCATTTTGTTCTCGTGCCTGTGTCAGAATGGCAAAGGGACCTGCTTGCGAGGGTCCCGGCCTGTCATGTGTGAATGCAGCCCAAGACAGATTGGCAGCCTAAGGGTAGAATTACACTGGGTTGCCAGCCTCCAGGCGGTGGCTGGAGATCTCCTGGTATTACCACTGATCTCCAGGCCACAGGGATTAGTTCACCTGGGGAAAATGGCTGCTTTGGAGGGCGGGCTCTATGACATTACACCTCACTGAAGTCCCTCCCCTCCCCAAACCCCGCCTCCCTCAGGCTCCACCCTCCAAAATCTCCAGGTATTTCCCAACCCGGAGCTGGCGACCTTAGAACTGCAGGTTGTGTAAACTGCTGTGATTTTGTTAAAAGGACATTGTAGGTTGTTCCCCCCCCCTTTAAAAAATCCATCCACTGATGCTGAGATTTGAAGGGAAAAGCGGACAGAGTCAGAGGTGGGGGCTGCTTAACCCCTCACCATTCCCCCCCCCCCACAGTCACCACAGCTACAGGTATGCGTAGACCAGTGTTCCCTCTAAGCTGAGTTACTGTGAGCTAGCTCACAGTTTTTTAGCCTCCGGCTCACGCATTTTTGTCCTAGTTCAGGAAAGATGACTCCAGAGTAAACTAATTTATGCAGCAGGCAAAATGCAGTCGTTCACAACTTTAATGCCAGGAGCTCAGAACGTAACATTTTTGCTCACAAGACTCCACAGCTTAGAGGGAGCACTGGTAGTCTGTTCATCTTCTACGGGCAGGAGTGAAGTCAGATCTCAGATCCAAAGATCAACTTCCAACGAGCAGAGCTCAAAAGTAATCGAGAAGGAACAGATCTTAATCACATTAATGAATGCAAATGTATTACAAGGAACCAGGGAGCGCCAATTAAAAGAAATACATTCAGTGTACACAGTATTGGAATTCTCCCATGCCGAAGCTGCGCCTTCTAATTGGGGCCTCTCCTGATGAATTCACTAATTTAACATAACCATCTCCCAAGATCCAGAGGAGTTTAGCCGCATTCAATGTTCCTTCTAAGCTGTGGAGTCTTGTGAGCAAAAAATCTACCTTGTAAGCTACTGGCATTAAAGTTGTGAGCAAGTGATTTGGCTACTGCCTAAATTAGTTTGTTTGGAGCCATCCCTCCTGAGCTGAGACAAAAATCTGTGAGTCAGAGGCTAAAAAACTGTGACCTAGCTCACACTAACTCAGCTTAGAGGGAACACTGGTCCGCGTTAGTCTGTTGCTGCACAATAGTAAAAAAACCTTTAAGACTAACAAACTTCATTGCAGCTTAAGCTTTCGAGAAACACAGCCCTCTTTGCCAGATGTATGGAGGGAATTTGCTACCAGAGGATGTAGGGCTGGCCACAGGTATGGACTGCTTTAAAAAGGGATCAGATCGATTCATGGAGGAGAGGTTTGATCAATGGCTACTCTCCCTGGTGACTAAAGGGTGCCTCCATGTTCAGTGGCAGCCAGCCTCTGAATCTTGGAACCAGGAGGCAATCTCAGGGGAAGGCCTCGGCCTCTCTGCCCTGTTGTTGGCCCTCCAGAGGAACTGGCTGGCCACTGTGTGAGGCAGGAGGCTGGACCAGATAGACCATTACTGGGCTCCGAGGTTCCTTATCAGGGGAAGGCCTCGGCCTCTGTACCCTGTTGTTGGCCCTCCAGAGGAACTGGTTGGCCACTGTGTGAGTCAGGAGGGTGGACCAGATGGACCCTCACTGGTCTGATCCAGCAGGGCTCTTCTGATGTTCTTATGAAGGCCTTGGCCTCAATGCCGTGTTGTCAGCCACTGTATGGGTGTGTTCAGATGGCTCTTTAGATCCGAGCAAGGCACGGGTGCCTCATGGATTTAAATGGAAAGTCCAGACATCAACATCTGGGAAGCGCCCGTCTTCCGTGAGCATCCCGTTTTGCCATGCCTCGGAGCCGTACTAAAAAGATACTACTTTAAATCTGGAGTTTTCGGTTCCGACGGGCCACTCGCGGGCTTTCCCCCGTCCGATCGTTCCAGCGCACAATTAAAAACGGCGCCCATTCGGGATGGTCTGACGTCAGACCATCCCTAGACCACCCCGACCGGCCACCATTAAAAAAAACTTGATTCTGCGCATGCGCGGATAAACAAGGCCGCGATATTATGTCTATGCGCATGCGCAAAAAGTTGTTGTTTTTTTTTTAAAAAAACCCACTGTGTGTGCCTTCTTCAGTGGACGCTGCCTAGACAATCCACAGTGGAAGCAGCACACGGTAAGGCAATTCCCCCCGGGGGATGTCTGGTCGTGCAAGGGTGGATTAAAAAGATCGGGATCAAATTTGAGCCGGCATAATGGTGGGATTCACTGTCCGTATGAGACAGGATCCTGGACTAGAGGGACCACTGGACTTATCCAGCAGGGCTCTTCTTGTGGTCTTAGAGCAACAAGGGCCTTCTAGTTCTGTTCTGAAGTGTCACACAAGGAAACGTGAAGCCAAGCACTCTCTCTCCCCCCCCATGTCTTCCCAAGGCCTCTAGAAACCAACTGATCCAGCCCCCTCCCACACTTGTTCTCCCTGAACACAAAAGACTGTTTCGAAAAGCCCTAGGCTGAATCTGCATTTGTCTTTCCCACCGCTGTCCCAGCCTTTTGACTCCGCCTTCAAAAAAGCTGTCTACATTGGTTGCCGTTTTCACACCTCAACCGTGCTAGCATACTTTTGCACGTCCACATATGTTTATCGTCCTTTGGGGCCGGCTTCACTGTCACTGCGTCTCCGCGCTGCTTTGAAAGAATCTTCTCCAAACAACATTCAAACAAGCATAGAGAAAGACGGCGTGACAGCAGCATGGAACTGATTTAAAAATGCAAACGCAGATTTGACCTAGGTCTGCAAGCTTCAAGAGTCCGGGGCAGCAGGGAGAGGGCAGGGCTTTCGTCTGCCCATAGGGAACGTCAGTCCCAAGGCCAGCATTGTACAATTACCAGGCACGCAGCTTGTACTGTTCTTTAACCTGTGGGGAGGGGAGGGCAGATGAATAAACGACACGTGCTCTTACCAGGTCAGGCCACCGGCCAGCCAAGTTTTGTCTGCTGTGACGGCTAGGAGCTCGCCAAGTGCCCAGACGGATGCCTGCCCCCACTTATTCCCAGATGGTTTAAGCTGGGTGATGAAACCGAGACCCACGGCCTGCACAGCAAGTGTTCTGAGCCAATCGGCTCCAAAGCAAACAGCCTGTGGAAAATGTCCCAGCTCGGTCAAGCACGCTTCTTGCGACAGTGTTCAGACCAGAACCAAGCCAAAGAAGTCACCGACCCTTTCTCCAGTTTCCAGGCTGCAGAGAACTTCCTGACGGGGAGGGAGTCTGAAGAAGATTCTGGACCTCTGACAGGTCAACAGCCCCCTGGCCTCACTGATGGGCACGGCAATCGTATATCTTCACGACAGAGCGGCTCCTCAGGGGAACAGGCTCAGAATCATGGAATCATAGAGTTGGAAGGGAGCGCCAGGGTCATCTAGTCCAACCCCCCTGCTGCACAGTGCAGGAAACTCACAAAATACCCCTCCCCATACACCCCCCCACCCAGTGACCCGTGGCTAAAAAACAGTGAGCTAGCTCACACTAACTCAGCTTAGAGGGAACACTGCCTCTCAGTCATCTCCTCTCCAGGCCATCTGACTGCAATGCGGATTCTGTGAACAACTTGGGCAGATCACGAGAGGGAGGGCAGGAAGGGCTGCCTCAGTGCTGAGTTCTCCTGGCCCTTTTTTACGTGCCCAGGGAAATGCCCACCACCACCTTGGGATCAGGAAGCCATTCTTCTCCAGGCCACTTTGGCCGGGGATCCTGGAGGGTTTTTTGGTGCTGTCTTCTGGGCATGGAGCAGGGGGTCACTGGGTGTGTGTGTGTGTGTGGGCGAGGTATTTGTGAATTTCCTGCATTGTGCAGCAGGGGGTTGGACTGGATGACCCCGGAGGTCCCTTCCAACTCCGTGATTCCATCAGCTTGGCATCGCAGGGGTCCCAGAACTCACCCTCAGGCCTGGATGAAAACAACCTGAGGCTAGACACTGCGAGATGACCCCGGAGGTCCCTTCCAACTCCGTGATTCCATCAGCTTGGCATCGCAGGGGTCCCAGAACTCACCCTCAGGCCTGGATGAAAACAACCTGAGGCTAGACACTGCGTCACGCTTAGGGGGCCCCATTGCCTGGTCAAGGAAATGGCAATTTAGTGGTTGTTTTTTTTTTAAAACGCAGAAACCCCTCACAACCCGAGGCCTTCAACTGAGCATAAATCCAGCTCTGTGTCCAAGGCCTAGCGGGCAGAGGCCCCTGCAGCCTCCCTGGATGGGCCTTTTCTAGTCCTTCGCCTTTCTCTACCACTCCTCACCACACCTCTGCGAGGTAGGCCAGCGCCTGCCCACCCCCCGGTGGGAGTTGGACTCTTGTCTCCGCATCTCAGTGACACCCCCCTGCTCCCCCTAGGGTTGCCAGGTCCCCCTCCCCGGCCACCAGCAGGAGAGGGGACCGGGCGGAGTTGCCAGCTCCTGGCTGGGAGATTCCTGGAGATTTGGGGATGGAGCCAGAGGAGGTGAGGGACCTCCTCAGGGGGGCACAGTGCCCTAGGGCCCACCCTCCAAAGCCTCCATTCTCTCCAGGGGGAACTGATCTCTGTTGCCTGGAGATGAGCTGTGATTCCGGGGGATCCCCAGGTCCCACCTGGAGGCTGGCATCCCTCATAGCCCTCGTCCTCCTGTACTGGGGGTGGACTTCAGCCCCTCCTGCGTTCTCACCTCCTGAGAGGGTTGCCAGCTCCAGGCTGGGGGACTCCTGGAGATTTGGGGAGGACGGTGGCAGTGTCCCCTCTAAGCTGAGTGAGTGTGAGCCAGCTCACAGTTTTTTAGCCTCCGGCTCGCACATTTTTGTCTTAGTTCAGGGAGGATGGGGCTCCAGAGCAAACTGACTTATGCAGCAGCCCAATCGCTCGCTCAGAACTTTAATGCCAGCAGCTCACAAAGTGGAATTTTCGCTCACAAGACTCCACAGCTTAGAGGGAGGATTGGACGGGGACCTCAGCAGGGTGAACATAAGAACATAAGAGATGCCAATGTTGGATCAGGCCAGTGGCCCATCCAGTCCAACACTCTGTATCACACAGTGGCCAGAAATACCATGGTGGTATACCAGGGTGGGGGGCAGTGTTCCCTCTAAGCTGAGTCAGTGTGAGCCAGCTCACCGTTTTTTAGCCTCCGGCTCACACATTTTTGTCTTCGCTCAGGAAGCAAACTGATGTATGCATTTGCCAAATCACTCGCTCACCACTTTCATGCCAGCAGCTCACAAAGTAGACTTTTTGCTCACAAGAATCCACATCTTACAGGGAGCATTAGCAGTGTTCCCTCTAAGCTGAGTTAGTGTGAGCCAGCTCACAGTTTCTTAGCCTCTGGCTCACACATTTTTGTCTTCGCTCAGGAAGGATGTGGCTCCGGAGCAAGCTAATTCATGCAGCACCCAAATCCCTCGCTCACCACTTTAATGCCAGCAGCTCACAAAGTAGACTTTTTGCTCACAAGGCTCCACAGCTTAGAGGGAGCACATTGGGGGGGGGGGGGCAATGCCCTAGACTCCCCCCCCCCTCCAAAGCGTCCATTCTCTCCAGGGGAACTGATCTCTGGAGATGAGCTGTGATTGGGGGGGGGGGTTGTCCCCAAATCCCACCTGGAGACGGGCACCCCTTCCTCCTGCACTCTTTTTGGCCCCCCTGACCTGACCCACCCGGCCGGCTGGGGTAACTGTGGGTCAGCGCCCTTTGGGCGCATGCATGCATGCATGCATCGCGCCTAGGGGCGGGCGCCGCGGATCCTGCGCCGGGCGCATGGCCTGCGCCGCCGCCGCCGCCGCCGCCCCCCTCCCTGCCGCC
>NW_015160890.1:275512-285173 GCF_001447785.1 Gekko japonicus | reverse complement strand
GCGCCGGGTGCCGCTTGGCCGCCGTCACGAGCCCGAGGAGGAGCTCCATGTGCGCGGCGGCGGAGGGGGCCGCTCTCAATGTTCCCTCTAAGCTGTGGAGTCTTGTGAGCAAAAATTCTACTTTGTGAGCTGCTGGCATTAAAGGTGTGAGCAGGTGATTTGGCTACTGCATCAATTAGTCTGCTCTGGAGCCACCTCCTTCCTGAGCTAAGGCAAAAATGTGTGAGCTGGAGGCTACAAAACTGTGAGCTGGCTCACACCGACTCAGCTTAGAGGGAACGCTGCTCGAGGCCCCAACTGCGGCGAGGGAGGGAGGGAGGGAGGGAAGGCTGATGAGACGGCCTTGGGGGGGGGGGGTGAAGGGGGTAAGCCGGGTGCCCCCCCCCCACCCTTCTCTCTCCCCACGCTTGACGGCGGCATCCTGGGCCTGCAGCGGGCAGAGGGGGCTGGGTGCCCGCAGGTGCCACGCAGGCGGACCCCTTTCAACGCCCCAGCCCATTAAGGGGGGGGGGCAGCGCGTGGGCACGAGTGGCGCTGCACTTCTGCCGGGGACCTCCTGCGTGGCCCAGGTTTTGTGCCACTTGGCCTTCTCCGACGGGCAGGATAAGTGCTGTCTTTCGCCGTCGATCCTGAAGAGGTAGCCGTGTTGGTCTGTTGCTGCGCAATGGGGGAAAAAAAAGAGTCCGGCAGCGCCTTTCAGACTTAACAAACGTTATCGCAGCGTAAGCTTTCGGGAAACACCGCTCTCTTCGTCAGATGCATCTTTGGCGCTTTGTTGGACGTGGCCGCTGGCCTCTAGGGGGCAGTGTGTTGCATGGGGTGTGTGTGTGTGATGGTGGTTACAGTCCGGTCCCAAATGGAAACACACCCTTGTAAGTCCCCTTAAATCGGCGGGAGTTAGGGGACTGGAACTCAGAACCAATGCTCCCTCTAAGCTGTAGAGTCTTGTGAGCAGAAATTCTACTTTGTGAGCTAATGGCATTAAAGTCGTGAGCAAGCGATCTGGCTAATGCATAAATCAGTTTGCTCTGGAGCCCCATCCTTCCTGAGCTAAGACAAAAATGTGTGAGCCGGAGGCTAAAAAACTGTGAGCTAGCTCACACTGACTCAGCTTAGAGGGAACACTGCGAGTCAGGACTGCCCCGGCGAGATGGGGCTCAAATGTGCCTAGCCCCGGGCTGGCCAAACTTGCTTAACGTAACAACAGCCACACAGAATAAACGTCAGATGTTTTAGATCCCCAAGATGTATCACAAACATATTTTAATTGAAAAATATGCAGATTTGCTTTTTATTAACATTAAATGAGTCTGTGTAAAAGAGCCGCACCCGTGGCCCTAGCCCCTTTATGGCCTGGTTAGTTTTTGGCCACCTTTGTGTGATGAATCCGTGGAAGAAGAAGAGTTTGGATTTATACCCTGCCCTTCACTGGCGTCTCAGAGCAGCTTCCAGTCTCCTTTCCCACAACAGACAGCTTGGTGCTTGTGGGGGTCAACAGTGGGAGGGCTTCTAATGTCCTGGCCCCACTGGTGGACCTCCGGATGGCACCTGGTATTTTTGGCCACTGTGTGATACAGAGTGTTGGACTGGATGGGCCAACATTGGCATCTCTTATGTTCTTATGACACCCTGTGGGGTAGGTGGGGGGCTGAGAGAGCCCTGACAGAAACTGCTCTTGAGAGAACTTGTGACTGACCCAAGGTCACACCAGCAGCTGCACATGGAGGCGTAAGAAATCAAACCCGGTTCTCCCAGATTAGCGTCCGCGCTCCTAAGCACAACACCAAACTGGGAGAACACAGAGTCTTTCTTACAGCTCTCCTCTCCCAGCACCACTTGCTCATCTTCTAGGCCGCTCGGAAGTCTCTCTGAAACCCCCCCCCCACACACACACACGCACAAATTCTACTCTCTCAGTGGCCCTGCTGCTGATTCTACCGCATGCAAAAGAACAGCGTTGTGGATTAATTAGTCCAGGATAATGACTAATGCAGAGGCTTCTTCAATGAGGTGACGGGCCTCGGCTAACTTGCCCCAAGCAGGAAGTAACCACGGAAGTGCAGCAATATTGTGAGCTGTTCGAGGTCTCCCCTCGGGGAGAAAAGCAGGGGAGGAATAAATAAAGTGCAGAGTTGTTTCGCATGGCCATTAAGCTCCGTCTGCAGCTTTCATTAAGTGACTCGCTGCCTTGATGTGGCACGTCCCACCGGGGCTGGCCTACGTCTCAGTTTTGAGCTCCCGTCCCTCCGTCAGGTTCCTCAGTCGCGACTTCTGGGCACCTTACCCTCTTTGCCCTGCTACTTTTCTCCTGATGGTCTTTACTGAGGTCCCCCCCCCCCAAGAGATGATTTGAAGTGCTCCGCTGTGCCAGGCCCGAGTGGACAGCCAGCCAGCCGCAACTGATTCTCGGTCCTCTTTGGTGCTCTGACGCGGCTTGGTTTCTTTTCTTTCCAGTTCCCTCCAGGTTACTCCACGATCTTCGCTCCCATGGCCCAGAATGGGGCAGCCACTGTGGAGAAAGAAATCCCCGCGCATGAAGAAGACGTGGGGGCCGGGAGGGGCATGACAGATGACGTTTTCGATGAGACCTACCGAGAGAAGAGCGGCCCCAAGCCTGCCAAGGTCTACGTCTGGAGGAACATCATCCTCATGGCTCTACTCCACGTAGTTTCCCTCTACTCCCTCTGCGTCCTTCCCTCTGCAAAGTTCGCCACCTTGTTGTGGGGTGAGCACAGGATTTCCTCTCTTGTCTCTCTCCAGAATTGTCTAATTGTTTTGCTCTGTCCTTTGCTCTTTTGTTCAGCTCAGTGGGATTTCACTCCTCTCAGCAATAACGTTCAGCTTTGCTCTCGAGGGGCTTTGGGAGAGATTAATTGTTGCCGGCAGAACATGGAAACGGGCTCTCTCTTGTAGGCTGTTAAACGGATTGTAAAGTGTATTGGGGCCTCTACGAGGCGCCTCTCCAGGGTAACTGGACGACCCACCTGGGTCCCCATTCGAGCCGTTAAAAAATCCTCTCCTTTTGCTTTGCCTCCAAGCAGTCCTCTGTGGGACGAAGGTGCAGAATGCCAAGGGTTTGACTCCAAGGAGTTTGGCCTCCGGCCTAGACCCACCTCTCAGCCAGTCTTGCCTCAAGACCTGGGGCTTTAGTGATGGCCGTCATGGGCGCACGAGGCCTGGAATGGGCTTACCTCCGAGGTGGCTGCAACTACAATAAATCCTGGCAACCATTAAGAATATTTGAATAACCTTGTAGGGAAGGATCTTGTGTCGAGCAGGTACTTCTGGGAACGGTGCTTGGCAGGCTAAGGTGATAAACATCCCTAGAACACGAAGCGTTTTTAATTAGCAGCGCAGGGGCTGGAAAAGGCAGGAGATTTTTCTTGAATAAAAGTCTTAAGCAGTTACTTGGCTAAAGATAATTATGCTCAAGGTTTGAACCTCTCTGGTTCTTCTTGGCCAGGACTAAATAAATTGGTGATTTTAATGTTCTTTGGGGACAGGGCATTTGAATCCCTCTTCTTTTTTTGAACAAACAGGTAATTCAATTTAAAATTTTTTGTACGTTTGACCAAACTAACCTATTTACAGCTTTCGTCACATGTTTTCGTCAGAAAAACCGCTTGACGTTAGGCGGTGGGGCCAGAGACCCAGTCTGCTTTTCTACCTGAACGTTTGTTTTTACTCTGTCTTGCCCCTTTGTTTTGACAAAGAGTAGCTTTCTGCCAAAGAGAAATTTACAGTACTGCAGTGCTTCCTCTAAGATGTGGAGTCTTGTGAGGAAAAATTTTACTTTGTGAGCGACTGGCGTTAAAAGTTGCGAGCGAGCATAAATTAGTCTGCTCTGGAGCCCTCCTTCCTGAGCTAAGACCAAAATGTGTCAGCCGGAGGCTAAAAAACTGAGCTAGCTCACACTAACTCAGCTTAGAGGGAACACTGGTTCTTAGCCCGTTGACTACAATGGACTTAGAAGACTCACTTCGCCAGGACTGCACAGTTACGAAAATATTAAAGGGAATGAGAAACAAAGAATGGAATCTGGGCATTTCCTTTCACGGCAGTCCCAGACTCTCCCACAACCAAAATCGCTATCCTTTTTACCATGCATGGTGTTCTGGAAACCAGTGCGGAGATGCAAGGGTGTGTGTGCGTGTGTGTTTCTTGGTGGAAGGTTGGCTCTTATAATGGGGATCTTCCGGCTGGATGATGGCGAAGCACAGGTGTGACTTCCTTTTGGTTCTCTCTCTACCCATTGCAGCATTTGTGTGCTTCCTCATAAGTGGTTTGGGCGTCACAGCCGGGGCACATCGCCTTTGGAGCCACCGGTCTTACAAAGCAACCTTGCCTCTCCGGATCATCTTGGCCATTGCCAACTCCATGGCTTTTCAGGTAGGAACGGCGTAACGAAGGAGGGCAGTCTGTCCAAGTTCCAGGCAGTCGGGCGAGGCTGCCTGTCAAAAGAGGGGGAGGGCCCCCCCAGTTTGGTGGAGTGGTGAAGAGCGCGGACTCTAATCTGGGAGCACCGGGTTCGATTCCCCACTCCTCCACTTGCTCCTGGCTGGACCGCCTTGGGCAAGCCATAGCTCTGACGAGAGCTGTTCTTGAAAAAGAGCCGTTTCTGTCAGAGCTCTCACAGGGTGTCTGTTGTGGAGAGGGGAAGACAATTGTAAGCCACTCTGAGACCCAGTTTCGTGTAGTGGTTAAGTGCGCGGACTCTCATCTGGGAGAACCGGGTTTGATTCCCCACTCCTCCTTCACTTGCACCTGGCTGGATGGCCATGGGCAAGCCGTAGTTCTGATGAGAGCTGTCCTTGAAAAGAGCTGTTTCTGTCAAGAGCTCTCTCAGCCCCACCTCCCTCACAGGGTGTCTGTTGTGGGGAGGGGAAGGGAGAGGAGTTTGTAAGCCGCTCTGAGACACCTTCGGGTAGTGAAGGGCGGGGTATCAATCCAATCTCTTCTCTCTTCTTTTTCTTTTGTCTGGGGATTGCGGGGCTGATGTTGTCCAAGGACACACGGGGCAGCGGCTGGAGTGAGGTGGGCAAAGCCCAGAGAAGCTGGTAGGGTGCAGTACTCTGTACTCTCCGTGTTTACGTGGGGGCCCGGTCGGCCTGCCCTCCATCATTTTAACTGCCCTCCACTGAAACGGTCTTCCAAAAATGATAAACGGTTTCACTGAAAGAATGCAGCAGGGAATGGTTTGCCCAAAAGTGGCTAACCGCCAACGTGGCTGGCTGGTTAGCATGTGGACCAGGGTGTGAGTCCTGGCTTACCGCCGGAGTCCCTGGACTGGCCTCGCCTTGTCACTCTCCAAGGCCTTGTCATCCTCAGCTCTCCCTCTGTAAACTGGGAATGATTTGGCTTACATCAAGGATTCGGGACAAGGATGTTTTGAGGGTAGCTGGTGGAAAAAAACCTGGAGGGAACTCGAATGAAAGGTTACTTGTTGGAGGAAGTCAGCTTGTGCTACACAAAATGCAATTTAATACGTTTGGCCCTGCGGCTGTGCTTCCTGTAGAATGACATTTTCGAGTGGGCCAGGGACCACCGCGTCCACCACAAGTTCTCCGAAACGGATGCCGATCCCCACAACGCAACCCGGGGCTTCTTCTTCTCCCACGTCGGCTGGCTGCTGGTGCGCAAACACCCGGACGTCATCGAGAAGGGCAAGAAATTGGACCTCTCTGACTTGAAGGCGGACAAAGTTGTGATGTTCCAGAGGAGGTGAGCAAAGGGGTGCGTGGGAGGGGGGGCAGGGGGGGAGATGACGAGGAATGCAGGCTGCTTCCCCTGCGCTCCAAATCTTCTAAGTCTTCACAGTTCAATTCAAGATCTGCCGATTCCCGTTCTAAAGACTCCAAAATCGTAGTCTGGATTTTTGGCACCTGTGGTTTGGGAGGCGCGCCTTGCACATTTAACACAAATAGTTATTGTGGGCTGAAGTCGTTCAGAGTTTGAAGTCTGAGAATTCCACTGTGATCCCTGCCCTCCAAACATACTACAGTACATGGCAACCAATGCTCCCCCTAAGCTGTGGAGTCTTGTGAGCAAAACGTCTACTTTGTGAGCTGCCGGCATTAAAGTTGTGAGTGAGCAATAGGCTGCTGCATAAGTTAGCTTGCTCTGGAGCCATCCTGAGCTAAGGCAAAAATGTGTGAGCTGGAGGCTAAAAAACTGTGAGCTAGCTCACACTGACTCAGCTTAGAGGGAGCACTGGCAACCGATGCTCCCTCTAAGCTGTGGAGTCTTGTGAGCAAAAACGTCTACTCTGTGAGCTGCTGGCATTAAAGTTGTGAGCCAGCGATTCGGCTGCTGCGTGAATTAGTTTGCTCGGGAGCCCCGTCCTTCCTGAGCTAGGACAAAAATGTGTGAGCCGGAGGCGAAAGAATTGTGAGCTGGCTCGCACGAACTCAGCTGAGAGGGAACACTAATGGCAGCCCGTCCTCTTCTCCTTGGCAGGTACTACAAGACCTCGGTGGTGCTGCTGTGCTTCCTGTTCCCTTCCTTTGTGCCTTGGTACTTCTGGGGAGAAAACTTCTGGAACAGCTTCTTAGTGGCCGCCGTCTTCCGCTACACCGTTATCCTGAACGCCACCTGGCTGGTCAACAGCGCTGCCCACATGTACGGCAACCGGCCCTACGACCGGCACATCAATCCCCGGGAGAATCACTTGGTTGTCTTTGGGGCTTTAGGTACGTGAGGGGCCCAGAGGGTGGGTGGGAATTGGCCAGGGGCTGTTTCCCCCCCCCCCACAGGTGTGGCTAGGAAAGGACCTTTTGTCTTTAGACTCTTCGGTAAGTCCCGAGTAGACCTCCTGGGGGATTCCTCCCATGTTCTTGCCAGTGTAAACCCCCGACACACACACACCACCCACCCGCCGTGCCTGTTTCCTGGGTCCCCGAAGGGCAGGACTTGTTGGGAAAACCATCCATATGCCGCAAACAGAATCCCCGAATCATGTGGAAGAAACGGATGCAAATGAGGCGTGTCGATATAATCTGGCACAAGGATGACCTCTTAGCCATATTGCTTTGCATCCGTCTTTAGCAGAGCGTGCTTAACAGGAAGGGGATTATTCAGCACCCAGTACTGTAATTTTTGGTGAGTCTTGTGCCAAAGGCAGAGAGGCAGGGGCGGCTCCTTCCTGCCGTATACTGAATTATTGCATTAGTGTGAGAACAAAACACGGTCTTCTCTGGGACGTTTTCTGCAGGCGGACTCAGACGGCAGACAGGTTCTGCGCTGAGTTTGAGTTTAATTGTATTTGGCAGCGGCAGCAGGGGCAAGTGTCACGGCTGGGCTACAGGCAGGTGACTTTTGAGAGTCAGACTGAGGTCCAGTAGTGACAGAAGCCGTTTTTGCAGACAGTCGAACCAGATTTGATTGACCACAAAGGTCAGGATTAGGGGTGTGCAAAAAAAAAAATTAAATTTGGTCCATTCGGATTCAGTCGAATGGGGCAGAATCAATTACAGCTGGCAGTAAGACTCCCGCATGTCAGTTTCCTCAGTAACAGATCTGGGAGTCTTTGGAATGTCAATTTCAGTCCCATTATATCCTATGGGCCATTGAAGTCAATGGCGGAAACATAGGGTATATTCTGGGGGCTGGAGGGGAGGGGGCTTGAGGGAGAGACTCCAAACTCTCAGGGTAGCTGCTGGAGCCTCTCCCCAAGATACCAACCATGTTTCAAGAGCATTGGACCAGGGGGTCCAATTCTACGGGCCCTCAAACAGGTTGCCCCTATCCCCTCCATTGTTCTCTATGGTGGGGGAAAAAGTTACTTTGGAACTAACCGAATGCACATCCCTAGTCAGGATCTGTCCTGGATGGAGTTGCAGTCTCTCTTAAAGGGCAGGATCGCAGCATGGGGCTCCTCACTGACCCATGCAGAAGGTCTCAGGTTCAAGCCCCGGCATCTCTCCAGTTAAAAGGGCCAAGCAGTAGGAGATGGGAAAGACCTTTCTCTGCCTGAGACCCTGGAGAGCCACTGAGTAGACTATATTGACCTTGATGGACCACTGGCCTTAGAAGGGAACTTGGTGTATGTTCTGGGCGCAGTGGTAGCCTGTGGGTGCTTTCCGTTAGTTTAGTTGGTGGACTGGCTACAGCCTCTTCCTGGAAAGATGTGATGTCACAGTCTTCCCCGCTTTAGTAACACCTAGGATTGATTTACGATAATAGGTTGTGTAATTGCCACTTGGAGAAACGGCTGGCCCAAACAGCTTCGGTGAAGTCCCTCCAGTGAAATGGGAGTCACTGCCAAGGATCTGGCTCGAAGGTCTGGAAGGGTTTTGCGTTAATGGCACAATTCTCTGTCTCTGGAGTGTTGACCGAGCACTCAAGGGACTTGGTCGGGGGCGGAGTGTCATTGGTTTATTTATTTATATCTTAAATGTGTTACTCGCCCAAACCCTGCAATGCAGGGCTCTGGGCGACATACATCATTGAAGATACAACAATTAAAGCATTAATGACATGGACCCAGGAATGGACAAAGCAATTCCCTTGACTTTGTGCCGCCTTATCTGGGGCTTATCAGTTTGGCGACCATTGAAGATACAACAATTAAAGCATTAATAACATGGGCCCGGGAATGGACAAAGCAATTCCCTTGACTTCATCCCACCTTATCTGGGGCTTATCAGTTTTGCGATGGATGGGTAGGATATAAATTTTCCAACTTATGCAATTCCCCTCTTTGGAGCCTTGAGTCGTGTTCCCCATCAGACTGCCAAAACAGCTGGAATGTCGTGACGTTTGTAAGACAGGACGTGGGGGAGGGGCCGTGGCTCTGTGGCAGAGCATCTGCTTGGCAGGCCGAAGGTCTCAGGTTCAATCCCCGGCAGCATCTCCAGTCAGAAAAGGGCCAGGTGGGAGGCGACGGGAAAACCCTCTTCTGCCTGAGACACCCTGGAGAGCCGCTACCGGTCTGAGGAGACACGGGTGACTTTAACACCAAGGGTCTGGGCAGCATCTCCAGTCAGAAAAGGGCCAGGCGGGAGGCGACAGGAAAACCCTCTTCCGCCTGAGACACCCTGGAGAGCGGCTGCCGGTTTGAGGAGACATGGGTGACTTTAACAGACCAAGGGTCTCATTCAGGATCAGGCGGCTTCACGCACTTGTGTGTTTCGAAACTGCCGGGTGCTGCCGCAGCCCTTGTGTTCTTGGTGGGTCAATTTGGGTCTCTTATCCAGAACTTTATTCTTCATCCAGGGTCTTTATTTGGCCTCGATCAGCATCCACAGACTGTGTGTTTTGTTTCTTTATTTATTATATTTACACCCCGCCCATCCTGCGAACAGGCTCAGGGCCGCTCACAGAAGCAGTACAAAGTACCTAGATACATAAAACCAACAAAACATTTAAAAAAATAGAACAATCAGAATTCTATCTACATCTCATACTGAACGTAAAGGTCTCCCTTGCTCGAAAGCCAGTCGAATCCGACTCTAGGGTTGCGGTGCTCATCTCCGTTTCCAAGCCGAAGAGCCAGTGCTGTCCGAAGATGTTTCCGTGGTCATGTGGCCGGCATGACTAAACACCAAGGCACACGGAACGCTATTGCCTTCCCACCGAAGTGATACCTATTTATCTACTTGCAATTTCTTGCTTTCGAACTGCTAGGTTGGCAGGAGCTGGAACTAGAGACGGGAGCTCACTC
>NW_015160890.1:271190-275107 GCF_001447785.1 Gekko japonicus | reverse complement strand
GCATTCTGCACCAGCCGTAGCTTCCGGATTTGGGACAAGGGCAGCCCCAGGTAGAGAGCGTTACAGTAGTCCAATCTCGAGGTGACCGTCGCATGGATCATATTTTATATTTGGCCGTTCGATCTAGATTTCACTGGATGTTGTTTTCTGATAAGCTTTACGACAGCTTCTTCCGTGCCCTTATCGTTCGCTCCTTGTTCTGTGACAACCGGATTATGCAACAGCGGTTGCGTCTCCTCACCCCAGTCTTCATGACCTCCCTCCCCTTTCTCCAGTTTTTAGATCGTAATCTTGTGAGGCGATTCTGTCATCTCATTGTCGGGCTATAAAGCGCAACCGCATGTTGATGACACCGTAGTACTAATTAGCGATGTCGTCTCAGTGATTTCTCCCCTCTCATGTGGTTGAGTCATCACAGACAGAATTGGCCTGACTGCTTCATGGGTTTAGAAGTCGAATTCTTGGAACTGTTTATGCAGGCCGATTCGATTTCTGGTTTCTGCTCTGGGGTGCTGGGAACTACTGCATCAGTCTCATTGTCGGGCTATAAAGCGCAACCGCATGTTGATGACACCGTAGTACTAATTAGCGATGTCGTCTCAGTGATTTCTCCCCTCTCATATGGTTGAGTCATCACAGACAGAATTGGCCTGACTGCTTCATGGGTTTAGAAGTCGAATTCTTGGATTCGATTTCTGGTTTCTGCTCTGGGGCGCTGGGAACTACTGCCTCACCTTCTAGCAGGCGCCCAACTAGACTATTCGCCACAAGGTATAGATAGGGGCTCTGTGGCAAGTGATGCTCTGTCTTCTTGGTGCTTGGGGGGGGGTCAACAGTGGGAGGGCTTCTAATGTCCTGGCCCCACTGCTGGACCTTCTGATGGCCCCTGGTATTTCTGGCCACTGTGTGACACAGAGTGTTGGACTGGATGGGCCTTTGGCCTGATCCAACACTGGCATCTCTTATGTTCTTATAAGAGGGAATTAGATAAGCACGTGGAGCAGAGGTCTATACCATGAGTTATAGATAGAAACTCACAGGCTGGGGTAGGTGATGCACTGTATTCTTGGTGCTTGGGGCAGGGGTCAACAGTGGGAGGGCTTCTAGTGTCCTGGCCCCACTGGTGGACCTCATGATGGCACCTGGTATTTTGGGCCACTGTGTGACAGAGTGTTGGACTGGATGGGCCATTGGCCTGATCCAACATTGGCCTCTCTTATGTTCTTATAAGAGGGAAGTAGATAAGCATGTGGAGCAGAGGTCCATCAGTGGCTATTAGCCACGAGGTATCGATAGGAACTCTCAGTCTAGGGCAGGTGATGCACTGTATACTTGGTGCTTGGGTGGGGGGCAACAGTGGGAGGGCTTCTAGTGTCCCGGCCCCACTGGTGGACCTCCTGATGGCACCTGGTATTTCTGGCCACTGTGTGACACAGAGTGTTGGACTGGATGGGCCTTTGGCCTGATCCAACATTGGCCTCTCTTATGTTCTTAGACTACCTTTAGAAACGCCGGGACCACTACAGGGTTTCCGTTTTTCCTGTAAAATGTTGATATTATTATCGAGAGAACATGAACCCTGCAGTGGGGCTGGTATTTCCAAATAGGGTCCCAGAAGTAAGCCCCTGTTCAGATGTAGTGTATTTAACCTGGTTAGAAACATATGTGTCATCTGTGAGTCTGCCGCTGGTTGAATGTTGACAATTAACAGGGTAGCAAAGTGCTGCCAACATCTGTCTCAGACTTGGCAAACTGCGAAGGGTATGGGCTTTGAAAGAGGTTTCTTGCAGTGTCAATCCTGATCAAGACTACGCCCATTTTCACTTCGGTAGGCTTCGAAGATGGCACGGTTGTTCTCTGTCCTAATTTTTTGAATTGGATCCTCTCTACTTACACTATAATGTAGGGTATTATTAAGCTGTCTATTAGCCTCCATAATATTGTCCATGCTCAAGTGGTTAAGATGCTGAACTGCAGGCTGTGGAAGGTCGGTAGTTCAGCAGTTCGAGACCCGAGTGTGCCGCATGACGGAGTGAGCTCCCGTCTCTAGTTCCAGCTCCTGCCAACCTAGCAGTTCGAAAACAAGAAATTGCAAGTAGACGAATAGGGACCACTTCGGTGGGAAGGGAACAGCGTTCCGTGCGCCTTGGTGTTTAGTCATGCCGGCCACATGACCATGGAAACGTCTTCGGACAGCGCTGGCTCTTCGGCTTGGAAACGGAGATGAGCACTGCAACCCTAGAGTCGGATTTGACTGGCTTTCGAGCAAGGGAACCTTTACCTTTACCTTTTATCCCATATAACCAAAGGCTGCCCCCCCCCCCCGGGTCCATTGGCTTAAAATTAACATCCTCAAAAGTTTTCAAATTGATTTTTTTTCTGCTCTAGTCAGATGGTGCCAGAGTTTACCATTCGTTTCATACAATTTATTTATACCCTGTTTAAATATAAATAAATAAATTGTATGAAACTGATAGTAAACTCTGGCACCATCTGACTTGAGCAGGAAAAAAAATTCCAGTTTGAAAACTCTTGAGACTGTTGTTCTGTGGCCATAAACTGAGAATCGGCTTGTTTTTAATTCTCCTGATCGAAAGAGGAGAGAAGGTACCAGGAAACAGGAATGCAGATTCCTCTTGGGAGAACAACATTGAACTCTTTATTTAAGATAACCAGCTCTCCCCTGCCTCCTTTATTGTTTCCCAAGTGCCACTCTAAGGAAGTTCGTAGAAGGAGGCACTTGGCCCTCGGTTACCCCTGGCGAAATATCTGGCTGAACACACCGCCAAACCCTCCGGGGCTGCGAAGGAACGCTGCCAGCCCATTGGTCCCTGAACGTTTCTCTCCCTCTCTTTCTGCCCCCTCAGGTGAAGGCTTCCACAACTACCACCACACGTTCCCCTTCGACTACTCCACCAGCGAGTACGGCTGGCGGTGGAACTTCACGACGGGTTTCATCGACCTCATGTGCTCCCTCGGCTTGGCGAGCGACCGCAAGAGCGTCGGCAAGGCGGCCATCGTGGCGCGGAAAATTGGGACTGGGGACGGGAGCGACAAGACTGGCTGAAGGCCCACGGCCTCCCCCTCCCGTATCTTCGACCGCCGCCTCATCCTTGAAACAACCTGGGCATGCGTTTCAATGTTCCGTTCACTAACTACCGAGCAATGCTTTCAGGATGCTTCAAGGTGACAACTCTAACTCTTCCCCCCCCCCTTCCCCACAGCTCTCTCTTTTGAACAGATGTCTTTCCTTTGAAACTGTAGTTTTCTCTTTCTCAGTCTTGAAGCTGTCTTTCTCCTCCCTCCCCCCCAAAAAAGGTGTCTTTTCTCTGCGTGTCCCTCTTTTCTCATTAGGAGCTGGTAGAGCATCCCACACCGGCTGACATTTCCTGCAGCCAGTCAGAGGGGTTGGGGAATTACCCCCTTCTGCAACACGGCTGCACAAGAGCCGGAGACTTCCTTCCCCCGAAACAGCACTGGCGCAGGCTTCACGAAAGGCCGGCTCTCTAGCGCCTAAACCTGGAGAGCGGTCCTTTCTCTCTCTCTTTCCTCAAAGGAGGGGGTCTGTTGCGCCAGGAGTTCCGGTGTCTCCTGGAGACTGAGAAGAGGGGGATGTGTGTTGTGAAGGTTAGAGTAGGGATGGAAAGGAGAAAGACCCTGGCTCCCCCCCCCCCCGGAGTAGGGGGTGGGCCTCGGTTTGAGATGGTCTCCTGCCTGCCCTCTGGAGACGCAGCCGTTCTCCTCCTCTCGTTCTCTTGCCACCGAAAGCGAGAGGAAGATGTGGGTGCCGGAGGACCCCGCGGCCTGGGAGCGCCGCACGGCTAAGCAAAATGGTTTGGTTCCGTGGGAACCGATTTGGTGGGGGAAACGTGCAGGGTGGGGGAGGCGGACATGTCGGAGGGCGGAAAGGGGCGGGA
>NW_015160890.1:258982-271110 GCF_001447785.1 Gekko japonicus | reverse complement strand
GGAGCTGAGTGCGTCCGGTTCAGTAAGCCACGGCGAAGGTTCAGCCTGATCCCACCGAGGACCAGCTAGTGGGGGTGTGTGTGTCGGAGGGCCCCCAGAGGGCAAGAGGTTCCCGTTGAGATGCTTTCCCACTGTGCGGGGCTGATATTAAGGCTCAGCTATTTGAAAATCCCAATTCCACCGAAAGCAAAATGCAGGCAGGAACAAAGGAGATGCCAGCTGAGGGGCAGCAGAGCTCCAGTCCCGTGCCCTCAAAGTCAGCGGTGTGCCATACGGTGGCGTCAGCTTGTCCGTTGGTACTGCCGTTCCTTCCTTTTCCTCCTTGTGATTTGCAGCGTGTGGTGGAAATGCCCGCACGAGAGCTGGGTGACTGGCCAAAGCGCGTCTGATTGCACCAGCTATTTCTGCTCTTCCAGCTACAAAGGCCATGGCTGGGTTAGGTTGACGGGAGCAGCATCCACCCAGATACAGGCATGTAGGAAAGGGCCCCCCGATACAGTTTCCGGGAAGCACATTCCCGAAAAAACAAACAAAAAGACTTCTTAGTTGATAGAGAACATCATTTTGATTGGGGGAGGGGGATTTTTGCTTTCTGGCTCTGGAAATAATTTCTCACCAGAGCGTGCGTACTTGCATAACGCAGGTGTAACTTGAGGAACTCATTGCCACTAGAAGCCATGTGCTTTGTTGGGTCTAAAAGGGGGAAGAGAAATGACTGCTGTGCTCCTGAATCCCAGGTGTGTGTGGAGAGCGGTCTTCGTGCTCTGTTTGAGGCCTTTCCCAGAAACATCTGGGCTGGGCACAGGATTCTGGTCCAGACAGACTGACCTGACCTGGGAGGGCTCTTAGGTTTGGATTACACCTCCCCCCCCTCCCGTGCACTCTTGAAAGCCGAGCATAACAAGCCGCCTGGGGCCCTTCGCCATTCTGAGTGCTCAGCACCAGGGAAGTGCCTCCGCCCCGCAGCCTTTTGGCTGGACCGGCTCGCCTTCTGGAGGGCCACCGCCCGAAGCAGGCTTACCTGTCCTGCACACGCCCTGAACGCTTTCCCTTTCCAGCTTGGCTGCCTCTAGAGACGTCACCCTTTGAGGCTGAGTCCCTCTGACTTCTGGGGCGCGCACCTAAAAAGCAAAATGGGAATGTGGCGAAGGGGCGTTTGGAGGAGTACAGGATTGGGTGAGCTGGAGGGAGGGGCTCTTGGCTGCCTACCTGTGCTGTGGAGGAAACAGGCTGGACTCCCACCGACGCAGCTTTGGAACCGTCATACAACGTTTCTCCCCCCCCCCCTCCAATTACTGTTGCGTTTGGTACAGGCCGCCCAGGATTCAGAAGGCATTTGGGTGGAATGCGTGGATTGCTCTGCATGAAGACACGCTCAGCTGAGCTGCGGTTCGGCTTCTTTGGAGAGCTGAGCCCAGCAAAAAACATTTAAACCGGGAGGCAGGGGGTCCGGGGAGTCCCAAAACATTCTCCAAAGGAATCCGCTGGTTTCTGTGGGTCTGTTAAGTTTCTGTTTGCTGACCCCCTCAGTGGCTTCCTTGGTGTCGTCCCCCCACCCACCCAGTTAGGAGAATTTGTTCTTGCTAACTGCTAGGGCGATTGTCGCATGAGTCCGTCACATTTGGGCGCGTGAGAAGGGAGCGCAGTGCTGCCCCCGAATGGGAGAACTTTCCCCCTCCGCGCAGCAGCCTTTGCGGCCAAAACAAGGGGCCGTGATTTGTCAAAAGCAAAATTTGTCGCAATTCGTGCCCCTCCACCGGTTTCAGCTCAGTTCTAGTTTTTTTGCCTCTCTCATAATAATGTCAGGCTGGCGAAAACCGAACCCTGCGCCGCAGAGTTCCGGGGAGAAATCAGGGCCAGCAAAAGTTGCCTTTCTCTGTGCCGGAGCTGTCCGTCTCTGAAGTAACCAAACTGCCCCCCGCGGGATGTTCTAAGGCAGTCGGTGGGGCAAACGAGCAAATGCTTTGGGGTGCCTTAAGATTTTCTTGAACAGACATAGGAGTATCAACTGACTTCTCTGCAGTATTTTATTTTCAGCTGTGCTAAATTATTGTTTTTAAAGAAGACTTTTCAGGGGTGTTTTATATATTAATTATTTGCCTGCATTCACTTGTGGGTAAAGCTGTTTTTTTGTTTTGAACATACAGAGTTGATTTTTCTGATAAGTTAAGGAATAGTTGTATCGCTTGAAAACAGCTGTAGTTTCTTTCCTGTTGTGTGTGGAACAGATTAGCTCCAAGATGCATTCTTGGTTGGTTGGGGCGTGTATGTGTGTGTGTGTATTGCTGTGTGACTTGGAATGAACAGTTGGGGTTGATAAGAACCAGTGTCACAGACTGGAGACCAGCGGGAATCTACTCTAGCTGCTGCTTTGCCATGAACGCCACAGGTGAGACTTTTCTGGTCTCCTGTGCCTCCATCGCTTCGTGTGTTAGCCTCCAGCCTTAAAAGGGAGTGCTCACACAACTAATTGTGTGGCCTGAAAAGCAAGCCAGGTGACATCAGGTGTGCTGCGACGGAAGCCGTTTTTGGGACTAAACTGGCGTGCTCTGCAGTTCTTCTGGTTTAACTGGTTAGTGCCAGACTGACCAGTGATTTCGAGCCTTCTTCAAGTAGCAACCACAATAGCAAACAATCAGATTGCAGCCAGCGACGGGGGTTCCTGACCCCCCCCCCAAAACCCCGGAAATCAATGTATGAATGACGAAGACCGTGAAGATTAATCTGTGAATTGTCTGTGCTCTGATGCTCTTGGAATTGTGCATAGGGTTTTGTTTTGGCTTAGTTCTCCACTTCTAATATTTCCATATTTTGTGTACTGACAACAATTTCTACTAATATGGAACTGAATATCTATGCTGAGCTGGAGCTTTATTTGTTTACAATAAAAAAATTGGCTGATTTTCGACTTTGACAGACCGTCTCTTGTCGTTTCTCGGTGGGCTAACCGAAGCGTAGGGAATGAAGGACCCCCCACCACCACGCACATATCCTTAGTGAGTGCTCCGTGAAGGCCACCAATTATTGTCCCCAAACTTTCTTGGCAGTGGTTCCAGAGTCCACTGGAAGAAGAGTTTTACAGGGTCTCTGTCAGAACCAGCCGAGAAGATACCAGACAAGGGGGTGGTGGCCATTCAAGGCGGCCCTGGCCAAGGCTCCCTCTAAGCTGTGGAGTCCTGTGAGCGAAAATTCTACTTTGCGAGCTCCTGGCATTAAAGGGGTGAGCGAGTGATTGGGCTGCTGCAAATAAATTAGCTGGCTCTGGAGCCCTCCTTCCTGAGCGGAGACAAAAATGTGTGAGCCGGAGGCTAAAAGACTGTGAGCTAGCTCACACTAACTCTGCTTAGAGGGAACACTGGCTCTCACGCAGAATGTGTGCGGTGATGTGCAGGATCTGCTGTGTTCTCACCTTCCTGGCTGCTCCCGCCCTCTTCGAGCACAGGGCAGCCAACTCCCCCCCCCATGCGATTTCAAACCCCCCATTTTATGGCCGCACTGGTCCCAGCCTGGACAGGTAAAGGTTCCCTTGCTCGAAAGCCAGTCGAGTCCGACTCTAGGGTTGCGGTGCTCATCTCCGTTTCAAAGCCGAAGAGGCAGCGCTGTCTGAAGACGTTTCCGTGGTCATGTGGCCGGCATGACTAAACACCAAGGCGCACAGAACGCTGTTACAACTGCTCTGAATTCTCCTTTTCGATCAATGGTGTTCCCCGCCCGCCTTGCTCTTTGGGAAGGGGCCGTGGCCAATGTTCCCTCTAAGCCGTGGAGTCTTGTGAGCAAAAACTCTACTCTGTGAGCCACTGGCATTAAAGTTCTGAGCGAGCGATTTTGGGCTACTGCCTAAATTAGTTTGCTCTGGAGCCACATCCTTCCGGAGCGGAGACAAAAATGTGTGAGCTGGAGGCTAAAAGACTGTCAGCTAGCTCACACTAACTCAGCTTAGAGGCTCAGTGAGGGTCTTCTGGGCACGTAGAAGGTCCCAGGTTCAAGCCCCCAGCCTCTCCAGTTAAAAGGACCAGGCCAGTAGGTGATGGGAAAGACCTCGGGAGAGCAGTTGTCAGTCCGATAGACCAAGGGTCTGATTCCGTTGAAGTCGGCTTCGTGTGTTCCGCATGTGCAAGGGAGTGTGATGCCCAGTCTACCATGAAGAGTGGCGGTGGGGTGGGGTGGGGTCCCACCTGACCTTTTTAAGTGGGGTGAGTGAGACACGAGGAGTGCCTTTTTGTTGGGTGATAGTGAGATATTGAAAAAAATTGTATTTAGCAGAGATAATATAGTCTAGCAGAGCCAGAGTAAAATAATTCAGACTGAGAGTCCATGTGTGATTAAAATATAAAGTTTTTACTAACATGGGGAAGGGTAACTGGGATGAAAATAACAACAGAGCATCATCGGCTACATCCTTACTCTACAAAGACAAAACTGGAAGAGAGAGATTATGGCTGCTCTTCTTCTTCTTCTTCTTCAGAAACAAATACGGGAAAAGAAACCATAAAATGGTAATATACCTTGACACTTTAGTCCCAATTAAATTCCTAGATCAGGGAGAAAATTCCCGGGCTTTCTACAGCTAAAGAACATTGGTTACATGAGAAACATGTGACTTTCTGTGAGTAACATAAACAAACATTTAACCCCTGATATACTGAGTGTTTTCAACTTGTAATACCCGACACTTTTGTCTGCCCCAACATTCCTCGTTCCTGTACATACAAAGGCAGAGGCAGGCACGGAGCCAGGATTTGTTTTGTTCAGGGGGCATGTACATGTTTAAGGGGGCAGTTAAAATTAAATCAGTCTGAACGCCCGTCTCTGCAGGGGGAGGCTCGGAGCCTGTTCCTAAGCCCTCTCTTTCAAGGGACAGGGCAGCGAGCGCGTCAGTTCCTGGGGGGGGGGGAACCAGCTCATTGCCTTCAGAAGGACTCTCCAGTTCACTTCCATAGGGCAAGAAAGCAGAGAAGGGCACTCAAGAGTGATACTTTCAGCACTTCTTATACAGCAGGCCTGGGCCAGCAGGAAGGGGGGTTGTCGGCAGTCCCACTCCTGAGTGCCTTTGAGGCTTCCTTGCCCTGTGGAAGGGACCTCAAAAGGTATTTAAATGCCCTTGGAGCTGTCTTTCCCCATGTCCCATGATGCCCCCCCAAAAAAATTCCAGAGGGAGAGGGAAGCCCACCGCCATCAGCAGCATGCAGTGGGTGTGGGTGTGGGTGTCTGTCCTCAAAAACAAGGTCTGTGGCATGCCTGTTTGAGGGGGCAGGGCTTTAAATTAAGGGGGCGGGGGCCCCACATGCCCCCACTGTAGCTACAGGCCTGGGCAGAGGTGGCCCCGACCTGCATGGCCGAGGCAAGCCCAAATCGCGTCACATCTTGGAAACTAAGCGAGGTCATCCCTAGTCAGTACTTGGATGGGAGACCACCAAGCCCAGGGTCGCTACACAGAATCAAGCAATGGCAAATCACCTCTGTATGTCTCTTGCCCTGACATAAGAACATAAGAGACGCCAATGTTCTCATCAGATCGCGGAAGCCAAGCAGGGTCGGCCCTGGCTCATACTTGGATGGGGGACCAGCAAGGAAGTCCTGGCGTTGCCAGCCTTCTCAGCACCGAACCTGGGGTGGTCTTTCCCAAGAGAGAGACACCCCAAAACAACCTCTGAACCTCCACAAGCAGTGCCCTATGAAGCCAGGCTTGGTTTAGACAGTGGCTTTTTGCTGGGAGGCCAGGAGAACCACATCTTGGCTGAGAAAACGCAGGCCAAAGAATCCTTCAGGCCGGCTGCACGGCCAAGCATTCCCCATGCAAGCAATCCCCTCCCCCCCACACTCTTCTCTCCTGTGAGCTAAGTCCAAAAAGGACTAAGAAAGGGCAAGTCCCTGCCCTTGCCTTGGGCATCTTCTGCTGACCAAATGGCTAGTCTTTTGACTGTCAAATGTACAGGCAGGCAGAGACCAAAGCCTCTGGCCTGTGCTGTTGTCATGAATGAAGTGCGTTGCATATTTCCACCCCCCTCTCCTGTTTCACCCATGTCAGGAACAATGTTCCCTCTAAGCTGTGGGGTCTTGTGAGCAAATATTCTACTTTGTGAGCTGCTGGCATCAAAACTGTGAGCGAGCGACTTGGCAACCGTATAAATTAGTTTGCTCCGGAGCCCTCCTTCCTGAGCTAAGACAAAAAATGTGTGAGCTGGAGGCTAGAAAACTGTGAGCTAGCTCACACTGACTCAGCTTAGAGGGAACACTGGTCAGGAATAATCCTCTCATCCCTGTCTCCATATATTTGTGTTGGGATTCTTTTTAGGGTAAGTCAGCAGAGTATTAAGAGACTGAGTCCATGGTGTGTTTAAAATATAAGAGTTTACTATAAACCTAACATGGGAAAAAGGTACACAGGATATGAAAATAACAAAGAGCTAATATGGCTACATCCTTACAGCTAAAAGGTAAAACGGGGAGAGCCAGAATTGCGTCTCCTTCTCAGTCAGAACAAAGAACGGGAAGAGAAACCATAAAATGCTAAATACTTGACACCTTGGTTTCCAATCAGACTAGCAAACTAGCTCCAAAGTTCCTGGGCATCCTGTTGTCTAAACAGATTGGTTACAAACAAACCTGTGACTTAACAAACATCAATAACCCTGTAAATACTGAAGTGTTTTGACTTGTAACACCCAACAATTTGTCTAAGATATCTGCATTCTTACACCTATGCCAGACCTATCAAGGTAAACATTAATTCTTCATGTCTAGTGAATGGCCAGCCATTCAGGTTCACCCTACCACACGTTAAGAAGCATCACTCGTTTTGTCTGGCATGGGGGGCAACGCCAGACCGCTCTATTGTTCTGCAATGGACATCCCCAGTACAGTCATCCAACTTCTGGCTTCTATTGTTAAATCCAGACCCCGCCTCTCCGGAAGCTCATTGGTCACATCTAGCCCTTGCCCATCCTGAGGCCACTCATCATTGGTCCAGGAAATATATTGTTCTCACCTGAGACCAGCCCCCCAGGGCCACCTATTGGTCTGCATTGTCTTCCAGTGGGTATATCCCAGCGGACACGTGGCCTCAGACCATGCGTGTTCTGCCCTGATGCCACCTGGCAGGCCAACCCTGGACCCCTCTGGGTTTTGGGTCATGACCCTTCTTCATGGACCTCTGCCCACCTGGACAGGTAGTATCACCCCATATCCCCTCTATTAGCCATCTACCACCTCTGCTTCCTTAGGTCTGTATTGTCTGCGTGAATGTTTAATTATTGTTTGTGTGCGTGAGAATATTTAGTGAAGAAATCCTTATTTTAGCCACCCAGTCTGAGCCAGTTTGGTGCAGTGGTTAAGTGCACAGACTCTAATCTGGGAGAACCGGGTTCGATTCCGCACTCCTCCACTTGCACCTGGCTGGATGACCTTGGGCAAGCCGTGGTTCTGATAACTTGCAGAAAGAGTTCTTGCACGAGAGCCGTTTCTGTCCGAGCTCTCTCAGCCCCACCCACCTCAAAGGGTGTCTGTTGTGGAGAGGGGAAGGGAAAAGGAGTTTGTAAGCCGCTCTGAGACTCCCTTGTGTAGTGAAGGGTGGGGTTTAAATCCAATCTCTTCTTCTTCTCTTCGTCTATTCCTGGGTTCTTGGGAATTCTGACTCTGGTATACACAGGTCTGATCCTATAGTTATGCCAATTGCGTATTAATATCATAATCCCCCAATATTTTATTAAATAATAGAGCAATTTGGCTAACACCGGGTCCGGACACAGAGGAAGTCGAATGGCCTCTGAACATCTCTCGCCTTGCAAACCCTGTGGGGTTGCCAGAAGTCGGCTGCGACTCACAGCACCTCCCACGCCCAGCCCGGGCAGAGTGTTCTGTTGCTCTGAGGCCGGCCTAGGCCACGTGCCAGGACTGTGGTGCCGAGCACAATACCCAGGGCGGCTCACGTCACCTGCTCAGCCCGTGGCCACCGGCCAGGCCCCAGTCAAGAAGTTACTCCAGTTCAGTCACCTAAAACTGCAGAGTGGGAGGGAGCCAGAAAGACATTTCCTCTTCCTGCAGCCCTGTTGACTCTGCTGAGCCAAGAAGATCCTGGGAAACTGAAGCGCCCGGCCTCACCTGCACCCCACCCCGCCTGCTTTGTGCAGGTCTGAGGTGTCCCCCCCTCCTTCACCCACAGCGCCCTCCAAGGCACAGAGAGCCGGGCCTTGTAAACGGAGCCACCCAGGTTGGATTACCCACCGGCCAGGACGGGCGTGCCGATTTCTTGTCAGTGTCTTTGAGGATGTCCCTGAGACTAACCAGAGGCAGGAGGATTCTCTGCTTCCCAGGGGGACAGAGGCAAAGGAGAAGAAGAAGAGTTTGGATTTATACCCCATGGCCCTTCACCACCCAAAGGTGTCTCAGAGCGGATTACAAACTCCTTTCCCTTCCCCTCCCCACAACAGACACCCGGTGAGGCAGGCGGGGCTGAGAGAGCTCTGACAGAAGCTGCTCTTTTTCAAGGCAAGCTGTGCCAGAACTATGGCTTGCCCAAGGTCATCCAGCCAGGTGCAAGTGGAGCAGTGGGGAATCAAACCCGGCTCTCCCAGATTGGAGTCCGCGCACTTAATCACGACACCAAACTGGAGGGGGGAGAAGACCTCGTCCGCCTTCAGGACTTGGACAGCGGGACGGATTTTAGCAGGCACAGCTTCCCCTCGAGGGAGGAGTAATGCGCCCCTTTAAAAAATCCTCAGAGAATCATAGAGCTGGAGAGGACCCCCAGGGGCCATCTAGTCCACCCCCCTGCACAATGCAAGAAATTCACAAATATCTCCCCCTCCACACCCTCAGCGACCCCTGCTCCACACCCAGATATTGGCAAAAAAAACCCCTCCAGGAGCTCTGGCCACACTGGCCTGGAAAGAAATTGCATCCTGAACCCAAAGTGGTGATTGGCATTTCCCTGGGCGTGTGAGAAAGGGCCGTGAGAACTAAGCACTGAGGCAACCCTTCCTGCCCTCCCTCTCATGATCGGCCTAAATTCACAGAATCCGCATTGCTGTCCGATGGCCATCCAGCCTCTGTTTGAAAACCTCCACAGAAGGAGAGCCCACCACCACCTCCCGAGGAAGCCTGTCCCACGGAGGAACCGCTAGTCAGGAAGTTCTTCCTAATGTTTAGCTGGAAACTCTTCTGATTTAATTTTAACCCGTTGGTTCTGGCCCGACCTTCTGGGGCAACAGAAAACAACTCCACGCACCATCCTGTCTTCAAACTATTACAAGGCATGGGAACCCCAACTTCCTCCTTTGTGCCAAGGGCAATCTTGCCAGTTACCCAGGGGCCCCCCTTTCCCGTAGGGTTGCCAACATCCAGTTGGAGCCCGGAGATCTCCTGGAATCTCAACAGATTCCCAACCAACAGAGGATTGTTCCTCTGGAGGAAATGGGTGCTTTGGAGGGTGGGCGGTATGGCCAAACACTGCCCACCCCCCCAATTTCCAGGAATCTCCCAAGCTGAAGTTGGCAACCCACATTACCATCAACAACCACTATTGATATCTGTGGTGGAGGCTGGCTGCAGTGAGACCGAGCCAAGCCGCCTAGGAGCCTGTAATGGCCTGAGCCTGCATGACATCACTGAGTGCACTTTATTCGGCAATCGTCGATTGTTTAAATGTTTTAACAGTGTTAAATGTTAAGTTTTAAATGTTTTAACTGTATATGAATCTTGGCGCATTGTGCCAGGCAACGTGAGCCACCCTGAGCCCGCTTGCGGGGAGGGTTAGGGTTATAAATAAAAGAAATCACCCTTATAAATAAAAGCCGAATGGTGGTGGCCCTTCTCTAGAACATTCCACACGCTCCAAAATCAGTTCGCTCTCTGATCTGTCATTCAGAGGGTCTCCCTATCCACTGGCTGCTTTCCCTGAGTCCTGCCTCCGACATTCTAAACAGTTTGCTCTTCCTCTCCCCCCCATAGCCAGTCAGAACACAGAGGTTATTTGCATATGCAGCCTCATTGGCCTCTGCCTCGGAACACAGATGTCGTTTGCATATGCGACTTGATTGGCTTTTGCCTCTAACATTCTAAACAGTTTTGTTGTTCTGAGGTAAAATGTGTCCAATCTCCAGGTGAGGGCTGGAGATCACTCAGAATTACAACTGCTTTCCAGATGGCAGAGATCAGTTCCCCTGGAGAAAATGGTGGGCTCTGTATCCTTATATGCTGCTGAGAGGTCCCCCGTATGACAGCCAATGTGATGTAGCAGTCAGGGCTTCAGAACACGGGAGAGGCTGCAGGTGTGTGGGGGGTGGAAAGCTGAAGAGTGAGGGGGAAATAAAGGTAGGTTGAGGATTGGCTGGGAAGGAGACAGGGTTGCCAACTCCAGGTGGGAAATTCCTGGAGATGTGAGGGATGGAGCCTGGAGAGGGTGAAGTTTCAGGAGGCGTGGGACATCGGACAGGTACAAAGCCATAGACTCCACCCTCCAAACCAACCATTCCCTTCTGGGGAACCATCGTTGCCAATCTCCAGGCGAGGGCTGGCAATCCCTCAAAATTACAACTGTTCTTTAGGTAGCAGAGATCAGTTCCTCTGGAGAAAATGGTGGGTTCAGTGTCATTATACCCTGCTGAGGTCGCCACAGCAAATTGACCCTGAGTGTCCAAGGCCGGGGCACCCGCCCAGAGCCTCTTTCTAGAAGCCGTTGTATTTATTTCCACAACGGGCCTTTTTCCTAGTAAATAAATAAGAATAAATAAACCTGACTTCGGCACGGGGTCCCTGGTGTTAAGTAGCTACACCAGGCATCTTTTGAAAGACAGCTAAAACACCGGAGACAACGGCGGAGATGAGAGGAAGAAAGATCCTGGGAAACACACACACACACACCCTCTTCCCGATCATGAGACCCAAAGAGTTCCTTTCCCTTTCTTCCGTGGCCCGTCCTGTAAAGTCCCTCTCCTGGTTCCACTCAATGCAGTGTCCCCCCCACCCGTTGTAATACAGAACTTATTGAACAAGTTGCCGCCCCGGTGTGTGCACCTGTGAAAGGCTCTCAAGTCACAGCCAACTTACGGGAACCCCATCCGGGGTTTTTCCAGACAACAGACGCTCGGAGGCGGTTTGCCACTGCCTGCCTGGGTGCAGCAACCCCGGACTTCCCTGGTGGTTTCCGATCCAAGGGCTCACCAGGGCTGGACCCTGTTTAGCTTCTGAGATCCAACGACATCAGGCTGGCCTGGACGATCCAGATCCGGATGAAGGACAAACTCCTGCCTATAGGGAATTGTATGCTGGTAGTTCCCAGAGTGAGTGGCGTCCACAAATCTGGGCTTGGTTTACTAATCAGCTATTCAGGTGGGGGTGGCTGTGTTGGCCTGAAGCAGCAGAACAACGTTTGAGTCCAGCGGGGCACCTTTTAAGACCCGCAGAGTTTAATTCTGGGGTATGAGCTTTCGTGTGCATGCGACAAAGCACACCCCAAAGGAGTTTAATTATGGGGGTAAGCTTTAGGATAAAGGTAAAGGTAAAGGTCTCCCTTGCTCGAAAGCCAGTCGAGTCCGACTCTAGGGTTGCGGTGCTCATCTCCGTTTCAAAGCCGAAGAGCCAGCGCTGTCCGAAGACGTTTCCGTGGTCATGTGGCCAGCATGACTAAACACCAAGGCGCACGGAAGGCTGTTACCTTCCCACCGAAGTGGTACCTATTTATCTACTTGCAATTTCTTGCTTTCGAACTGCTAGGTTGGCAGGAGCTGGAACTAGAGATGGGAGCTCACTCCGTCATGCGGCACACTCGGGTCTCGAACTGCTGAACTACTGACCTTCCACAGCCTGCAGTTCAGCGTCTTAACCACTTGAGCCACCGCTTTAGGATGCATGCACTCAAAAGCTTATACCCAGAATTAAACTTAGTTGGTCTTAAAAGGCGCCACTGGACTCAAACGTTGGTAATCTCCTGTTGTCAGTGCTTGGCACCAGACCCTCCTCTCCCCTGAGTCATCTAACATGCAGGAGTCATTTCATAGAAAAAGTGGTGCAGGAGCTCATTAGCATAATTTATTTGCATATGCAACACCCCCTGACATCACCGGAAGTGTGTCAGAAGGCAACACCCACCACTCAGGCTCCACTGGACTGTTTTGGATTGCTAGCTATTG
>NW_015160890.1:246252-258836 GCF_001447785.1 Gekko japonicus | reverse complement strand
CCACTGGACTGTTTTGGGCCGGGGGGAGCTCTGCAACTTACCTGGCTGCTTCTTGCTCTGACTGAGGGCTGCTGGGGGCAGGGGGTGGGGGTTGTTGCATGTGCCCGCCCCCTGGGCTCTTTACTGCCGGAGCTCCGCTCCTGTGCGCTCCTGCAGGAAATGGCCCCTGGACAGGACCCAGGAAAACAGATTAACTCCCATGTAGGGAGGAATGGGGATAAATAGTCCCTAGAACTCAACTCCTTTGAGTTTGGGGGCCTCACCTTTGTGTTGGAACAAGCAGTTCTTTTCCTTCATGATCTCACCTTGTGACCTTATTTCTGGGTTGGTCCCACACAGAGGTCATATAGTAGAAAAAGAGGTGCAGGTGTTCATTAGCATAACTCATTAGCATAACTTATTTGCATGTGCCACACCCCCTGACATCACTGGAAGTGTGTCAGAAGGCAACACCCACCGCTCAGGCTCCACCGGACTGTTTTGGATTGCTAGCTATTGGGGGGGGGACATGGGGATCTGTCCTCGCAGAGGGGGGGGAGCTTGCAGAAGGCAACGCCCACCGCTCAGGCTCTACTGGACTGTTTTGGATTGCTAGCTATTGGGTGGGGATGGACGCACAGATCCTTGTGCTCCTCGTGGCCTGGGGCTGCTGGGAGCAGGGGGTGGGGCTTGTTGCATGTGCCCACCCCCTGGGCTCTTTACTGCCGGAGCTCCGCTCCTGTGCGCTCCTGCAGGAAATGACCCCTGGTAACATGTACAGAGAATTCGAGGAAGGGAAAGCTGTTTTTTCTCTGCCCTCACACTGCACTTTTCTTTTCATAGCAAATTGCACGGGGTGTTTCTGCCTCTTGCAAAAACCCAACTAGAGTTGAGATAGAACCCCCCTCCCCAATTTCTTAGTACACTGCAGAAAGGGGGGGCCTGGGAATTTATTTTTGCGCACGTCTTTCTTTGCCTAGTCTTGGTTTGCCAACAAGCACAGTCCTACAGTACTGCCTTCTTGATTGGGGCTCAGGCTGAGGATATCATTACAAACTGGGCCTCTGAGCCTGTGGTTAGTGTTGCCAACGTCCAGGTGGGGCCCGGAGATCCCCCCCCCAGAATTACGACTGGTCTCCAGATGACAGAGACCAGTTCCCCTTGGAGAAAAGGGCCACACTGGAGGAAGGATGGACTCTGCGGCGTTACACCTCACGGAGGTCCCTCCCTAGGCTCAACCTCCAAGTCTCCAGAGGTTCCCCAAACTGGAAGTGGTACAGGTACAACTCTCTTGAAGTGCAGAAGCAGGGCTGGCCCAAGGTGTTTCTGCGCCCTAGGAGAGGCGCAGATGCCAACCTCCCGGTGGGGCCTGCACACCTCCCCTCTGGAGACTGGGGCTGCCCCGGCCCCCCGCCCAATGATCCACTCTCAGCCCACTCTCTCTCCCCCTGGAGAGCACCCCCCCCCCCCCCGGCCTTTGCAGACCTCAGGATTTTGCTAGCAAGGAGAAACACTGGCCAGCCTTCGGTGAGCCCCAGGTTTTGATTCCGTGGGGACAGGGTAGAACAGGCAGGCCTGCCCTCAGAACAAAAGCGCATCTTCCTGGTCTAGAAGGGGAATCTCCCTCCCGGCTAGGCAGAGGGAGGAGCTTGCGCAGGTATGCGGAGGCCTGCACCCTGGGCTTTTCACAACAGGCTGGAGCTCATACACACCAAATAAAAGCGATGAGGGCAATTCTGGAAAGAGCAGATTGTGACATAAAAGAGGGTTGTCACAGAGGCCCTGTGGTGGGAACAGAAAGGCCTTTGAGATGACTGGGAAAGGTGTGACCCACACAGCAGTTGGTGCCTGCCAAAACACAGTCTGCAGCCCGATCACGCCAGCACCCGAACCTGCCTTGGTCCAACAAGGCAGACGGCTCTCCAGGGTCTCCGGCAGGGAGAAAGGCCTTTCCCATCACCTGCTGCTCCCTGGTCACTGTAAACGGAGATGCTGGAGACGAAACGTGGGACCGTGCAGAGGCTGGACTGCTGGGCTTGTCTCTGATCCATGACTGCCCCTGAAATACTACCAAAGGAATTCAAGTTTCAGATTGCAGAAGGCTGCCCTGAGCGAACAGACATCGGCGCCAGGGCTTTTTTTGTAGAAAAAGCCCAGCAGGAACTCATTAGCATAATAGGCCACACCCAATAGCAGAAACTCATTAGCATATTGGGCCACACCCCTGACAGCGCCACTCATTAGCATATTAGGCCACACCCCCATGTTACCAGAAGTTTGGTCATCCAGCCACACCCACCTTTTGCTTCTTATTCTGTTGACCTTGTTTGTTGTCAAAACCCAGGGCTTTTTTTGGAGCAGGAACTCCTTTGCATGTTAGGCCACACCCCCCTAATGTAGCCAATCCTAATGAGTTTCTGCTGTTGGGTGTGGCCTATAATGCTAATGAGTTCCTGCTGGGCGTGGCCAACTCAGGAGCCAGCCGGATCTCCGTTCCTGTGCGTTCCTGCCCCAAAATAGCCCTGATCGGCGCCAATGCTCTCTCTCAGCTGTGGAGTCTCATGAGCAGAAATTCTACTCCGTGAGCTCCTGGCATTAAAGCTGTGAGTGAGCGATTTGGCTACTGCATAAATCAGTTTGCTCTGGAGCCAGCCCTTCCTGAGCGGAGAGGAAAATGTGTGAGCCGGAGGCTAAAAAGCCGTGAGCTCGCTCACACTCACTCAGCTTAGAGGGAACACTGGTTTGGCACACTTAGGGTGCGTTCAGACGGGGGCTTTCTACCGGCATAAACTGCACCGGTTGGAACCAGTGCAGTTTATGCTGGCAGAAATGCGATCACACTTACCTCCATTTTGCGGCTCCCTTCGGTGTACGCCCGCTCATTCACAGAATGGCGATCTTTGCGCATGCTCAACCCGCCCCCATTACATTTAAACTTTAAAAGTAAGGACTTACCTTTAAAGTTTAAAGCCCAAACTGGCCTCCCTGAAGTCCCGGACTCCTCCGGATAGGTAAAGTAAGGGTTTGTTTTTTAAAAAACAAATGCTCAGGGCGAAGCTTCGCCCAAGCGCATATCGCTCTGTTTTTTAAAAAAATGGTGGGGGGAAACCGGAAGCCTCAGGCTTCCGACGGAAATGGCTAGGCACCGGTGGAGAGCGATCAGACGCCGCGGTACATCGGAAGCCACCATTGCACTCAGGATACCACCACTTGGGACCTAGTGGCAGAGTGCAACGGTGTAAAGGGCTTTACACCGGTTAGGGACAGGAGGCAGATGTTCCCCATCTGAACGCCGGTGAGTACACCGGTTGGAACCGGCACCCTAACCGATGTAAAGCCCCCGTCTGAACGCACCCTTAGACTGCACAGGGGCTACAAAAGCTGGGACCACTATGGAAGCCAGTGTGAGGGCAGTGTGATGTAGCGGTTAAAGTGCTGGACTAAGATCTTGGGAGACCCTGGTTTGATTTCCTGCTCTGCCAAGAAAGCTTTCCGGGGGGGGGGGGGACTTGGGCCTGTCACCTCATCTACCTGACAGAGGTTTTGTGAGAATAAAATGGAGGAAAGCAGAACGATGCAAGTGATTCTGGGTCCCCACTAAGGGAGAGAAAGGTGGGAGCAGGAAATCTAAGCCAAGCCAAGCCACCTGCCCTCTTGCTATGTCAGGCCTTCTGCGTAGGGTTGCCAACTCCGGGTTGGTAAAGTCCTAGAGATTTGAGGGATCTCCAGTCCCCACCTGGAGGTTGGCAATGAAGAAAACAGCCATGATGTAGCATTATGAAAATATATATTTAAACTGCTGTTTTGCAGTGAGTAGTATTCCTTCAACAGGTAATCCAGATGTACGCGCGCACACAACGGGATTTGCATAGACTCCCGTTTCACATGACCGCTTCATCTCCGTGTGCTGTGTAAATAACATTCGTTTACACGTCAACAATAAGAACGCAGAGTGTTAAGTTCACGGATTAGTATTGTTGACGTGTAAACGAGTGTTATTCACGCAGCACACGGAGATAAAGCAGTCATGTGAAATGGGAGTCTATGCAAATCCCGTTGTGTGCGCGGACATCTTGATTACCTGCTGAAGAAATATTACCCACTGCAAAACAGCAGTTTAAATATATATTTTCATAATACTACATCACGGCTGTTTTCTTCATGGTCTGCATCCTTCCCGTGATCTCTCTGTTGTTCCTACGTACACCCAACTGGAGGTTGGCGACCCGTGCTGGTAGCCTGTCTGCTTTTAAAAGAGCCCAAGGGAATAAATAAAAAGATAAATAGGTACCACTTCGGTGGGAAGGGAACAGCGTTCCGTGCGCCTTGGTGTTTAGTCATGCCGGCCACATGACCACGGAAACGTCTTCGGACAGCGCTGGCTCTTCGGCTTGGAAACGGAGATGAGCACCGCAACCCTAGAGTCGGACTCGACTGGCTTTCGAGCAAGGGAGACCTTTACCTTTACGGGAAACGCAGGTGGCCTCAGGGAAGCCTGCTGAGGAGGGGATTATGTGCATTCCCCAGCCTTCCCACCCACCCGCTTCCACACCATCCCTGGCCTGAGGCCTTGCATCTAGAAGGGTTGCCTTGGGATCCTCTGTCCCGATCCCTCTGGGGACTGGGGGACTGGAAATGACTAATTTAATCAACTGGGGCCTCTGCTAGTTTGAAGTCCCGTGAGAAGCTTGTATGTTTTACAGGCGCTTCTGTGAGTCTCCCCGGCCTGACGCCTGCTGCTGCTTCAGGTGAGCCTCTTCGTGAGCCAGGAAGAAAGGAGCGCGGCTCCTGCCAGGGTCGGAGGGGGGGGGGCGTGCCGAAGAAGCACCTGACCCCTCCTTCCCAGTGCAGACCTGGGCACAAAGGAGAAATTTGCAGCCTGCAATTAACTCAGCAGAGATCTAAAATTAAGCTAATGATCACCCTTCACAGACATGCAGGGCGCTCTTCTCGCTTAGATGTCTGCTCCCTCTTTCTTCTGGCCAAAGCGGCTGTTAAAAGTCAGTCTCGGGAACAAACAAAGCTCTCTCTCTCTCTCTCTCTCTCTCTCTCTCTCTCTCTCTCTCAAGGATAAGCGAAAACACAGATCTCTCTCTCTCCTTCGCTCTCTCTCTCTCTCTCTCTCTCTCTCTCTCTCAAGGATAAGACCAGTGGCTTTCCTTTCTCTGTCCGACTCTGGAATTCTTCTTGTTCCGGTCCTTCCTTGGGACAAGGAAGCACTGATCCACATTAAAAGACGCCTGCTTCTTGGGAGGAAAGCGATGGCGAACCTCAACAGCATGATAAAAAGTAGAGACATCACCCTGCCAACCAAAGTCCACATGGTCAAAGCAATGGTATTCCCACACATGGTCAAAGCAATGATATTCCCAGTAGTCATGTATGGCTGCGAGAGTTGGACCATAAGGAAGGCCGAGCGCCGAAGAATAGATTCTTTTGAACTATGGTGCTGGAGAAGACTCTTGAGAGTCCCTTGGACTGCAAGAAGATCAAATCGGTCAATCCTAAATGAAATCAACCTTGACTGTTCCCTGGAAGGCCAGATAATGAAAATGAAGCTCAAATACTTTGGCCCCCCAAATGAGGAGAAGGGAGCACTCCCTGGAGAAGAAGACCCCGATGCTGGGAAAGATTGAAAGTCAAAGAAGACGGGGTCGGCAAAGGATGAGATGGTTGGACAGTGTCATGGATCCAACGAACATGAAATTGAGCCAACTTCAGAGGATGGCGGGAGACAGGAAGGCCTGGCGTGATCTGGTCCATGGGGTCGCAAAGAGTCGGACTCAACTGTGCGATTCAACAACAACAGGGTTCTTGAGGCTCTACTTTATGGACAGTAAGTGGGCGGCTTCATGTTGTCCCTTCAAAATCTCCATTCCCTTGGGGGGGGGGAGTACTATATCTACCCAAAAGGAAAGGTAGGGCTATTTCCCCCCCAGGTGTGCCACCAAAAGGAAAGGTAGGGCTATTTCCCCCCCCTCCAGGTGTGCCATCGAGAAAAAGAGATGTTCTTAAATTCACATCGAAATTACAAGAATGCATGTCAATTAAAGAACCCTCTGTGGGCTTTGACCTGGATAGCCCAGGCAAGCGTCAGATCTCAGAAGCTGAGCAGGGCCGACCCAGGCAAGCCGCCCTGAGCCTTCGGGGTAGGGCGGGATATAAATCCAAACATAAAATAAAATATAAATAAAGTACTTGGAAGGGAGACCTCCAAGGAATACCAGGGCCAGGACACAGGTAGACGATAGCAAGCCACCTCTCTGAGAAACGTCCAAGCCCCACTAGGTGGGTCGACAGAAGTCAACCACACCATACTCACAAAAAAACCCCCTCTGTGAATAACATTGGGGGGGGGGGGTTCCTTTCAGGTAAATACTGTGGCAAACGATGAAGAAATGTTCTCCTCTCTTGCACTACTTTTCTGTGTGCTTGGAAGTTTTTATTAAGGCAAGGGATCAGTCATGTGCCGTGTCCGACCTACAGTCTGAAATGTGCCCGAACAGACGCACGAGATCCCTATCGGCGGTGAGTAGAAGGGGCATAAATATTTTAAATAATAAATAAATAACCAGAGTAGTACAGCAACGGCAGTACTTCAACCTCCAGTGCCGCCAGGATGTCAGGAATCGCACAAGCAAGAGGCACCATGCGGTTCCCTGCCATATATATTTCGTTTCCAAAGCCCTGCCAGTCTGTTGTGGCAAGAACAAAACAGAAATGGAATGGGTCTGTTGCTTTGAACGGCAAAGGACATTTAAAAAGGTAAAGGTTTCCCTTGCTCGAAAGCCAGTCGAATCCGACTCTAGGGTTGCGGTGCTCATCTCAGTTTCCAAGCCGAAGAGCCAGCGCTGTCCGAAGACGTTTCCGTGGTCATGTGGCCGGCATGACTAAACACCAAGGCACACGGAACGCTGTTACCTTCCCACCGAAGTGGTACCTATTTATCTACTTGCAATTTCTTGCTTTCGAACTGCTGGGTTGGCAGGAGCTGGAACTAGAGACGGGAGCTCACTCCCTCATGCGGCACCCGGGTCTCGAACTGCTGAACTACCGACCTTCCACAGCCTGCAGCTGTGTCTTAACCACTTGAGCCACCGCAGCTCCTAAAGGACACTTACATTGGTGCATACCTATAGGGAATAAAACAGGCAGTGTAAGCAATCATCAGGTTTATTATGGGCATTTGCAAGCAGCTTTTGAGTGTAAAAAAATACTGAAGTGATTCCATGTATGCCAGTGAGGTCTTTGGGGCTGAGAAAGGGGGCAGGGCTAAGGAAGCAGAATCTGTCTTCTTAGGAAAACCACGAGTAGGAGGCTACTCGTGATCGGAGGACATCCACATCCCCCCCCCCCCGCTTCTCTCCATCCTAAAACTTCTCTCACCCTAAATGCAAAATTGCCCAGGAATTCATATTTGATCAGTTGTGGGGATAGAATCACAAGAGTTGGAAGGGGCTACGTAGGCCATCTAGTCCAACCCCCTGCCCAATGCAGGATCAGCCTTGTAATATATCCAGTCAGACCGCGTGGCCGGCTAGGGCTCCACGCGGTCAAGCACAAACGTCGAGCTTCGCTCTTAGAAACAATAGACTATGCGGATCCTAGCCCACACCAATCAGGGGCCTAGGTCCCGGCCGAGAGCCTGTGGAACTCTCGGCCCCTGTAAATAACCAATTGGGAAGTGGGTGTGTGTTATGGGTGGCGGTTTCACGGGGAATATAAGCCGGTCTGCGAGCCATCTTAAATTGTCTTGTTCTACACCTAATAAAGTACGTTAGCTGAAATCACTCTCCATCTGCATACTTTTCAGATTCTCTGTTGGCAATTATGTACTCCATTTTCACCTATGGGCAAGCGTCCTCTCCATTATTCCTTATGGGCAGTCATGGATTCGCCATTGGCATTATGGATTCTCTATTGGGAATTATGTACTGCACTATCCCCTCTGGGCAAGCCTACTCTCCATTATTCTCTATGGGCACTCATGTATTCCCTATGGGCCATTGTCACAGTACAGGCTGTTCCTTCTCCACGAGTGGCCAGCGCATGCATCTTTCGAAAGACTTCCAAAGTCCGTTCTTACGTAATGCTCGCTCCCAGACAGGAGGACACACTTTCCCCCTTTTGCCACTGAGGTCATTTGTGGCCAGATTTCAGGATAAGAGGGTCACATTTTGTGCAACTATTTTTAGAACTATAGCAGCGTTTAGCACTTGGCACAAAGGGCAAAGACGTGGACGGCAAAGGATGAGATGATTAGACAGTGTCATAGATGCAGCGAACATGAAGTTGAGCAAACTTAGGAGGACGGCGGAAGACCGGAAGGCCTGGCGGGATCTGGTCCATGGGGTCGCGAAGAGTCGGACTTGACTGTGCGACTGAACAACAACAACAAGGGCACCATATGCCCGGCTTAGCCCACGCTTGGACCTCCTGTTATGTGGACCTCCTATTCTAATTTTACCGGAGCAGACTGGAAACTGGGAGTTAGTGGATCACTGGAAGATTTTCCATGAGTCCGTGCTTGAATGAAGACTTCAGTCCACATTTGGCCCCCGTGGTTTACGTTTTCATTTATTTGTTGCTTTAAAATATGTATGTTCTGCCTTTCTGTCAGGGCGAGGCAGCAAACAGACAAGTAAACAAGGATGAAGATACAACATGAACAATATGTCATCATACAACACCCCCTCCCCCAATGCTCCCTCTGAGCTGTGGAGTCTTGTGAGCAAAAATTCTGCTTTGTGAGCTACTGGCATTAAAGCGGTGAGCGAGCGATTTGGCTCCTGCATAAATTAGTTTGCTCTGGAGCCATCCTTCCTGAGCTAAGAGGAAAAGGTGTGAGCCGGAGGCTAAAAAACTGTGAGCTAGCTCATACTGACTCAGCTTAGGGGGAACACTGGTGTGACAGCAAAACTTCCCCATAGCTCTTCCGTGGTGTTTGCAGCCCTTGAGAGGAAGGGACCGCCGTGGGCTGGGTGGGTGTTTGCAGGTGGCACACGGACTGAGACAGAGAATTCCAGTGTGACCCACCAGTCACAGGGCAGCATAGCTGTTTCTCCCTGCTTCCATCTTAGCCTCACAACAACCCTGTGAGGCAGGCCAGGCTGAAAGGGAGCCGATGGCGCACGAGGCCACCCAGCAAACTCGAGAGGCAAGCGGCGAGCGGATAGCACCAAGGTCTTCTGTCGTGAAGCCATTTAACGCCTGCACGCTCTGCAGATGTTGAACGCAACGGAGGTCCGTGCTGCTACCGAGTGATAATTGAGTTTGCTGAGCTTGCAGGGAAGGGTCACAAAACATGCACGAGTAGGCCTTCTCAGCCCTGTTTGGTTTGCAGTCCACCCCCTCCCCTTCTCGCTCTCTGTGCATAAAAACCTTGCTGGCACAGAATGCATTTTGGGCATCTGACCAAGCACGCCGGAGCCCACGGAAAAACTCTGCCACAAACAACCGGTTCGTCTTTAATGTGCCGCTGCTGCACAACCCTCCTCACGATTTGAGACCAGGGCCTCCTGCGTCACAGCTCCTTCCTTCAGCCCCTGGGCCACGCCGCCTCTGTGAAACCCCAGGCAGACTCAGGCAGGCCTGCCGACCTCCATGTGGGGAGATCTCCAGGAAGCACACCGGATTGCTCCAGATGAGCGAGATCAGCCCCCCGGGAGACGATGGCTGGCTGGCTGGCTGCCTTGGCCGTGTGCTCTGGGGCCTGGCACATCCCTCTCCGGGCTCCACCTCTAAAAGCTGCAGGAACCCCCCAAGCCAGACTTGGCAACTCTGGGCAGCCACACCCTTTGTTCTTCTAGGGGCGGTTTCCCCGGTTTGGGGGTCGGGGTCCAAGTGACACGGGCTAATTCTGCATCAGCTTCTCCTTCCGTTGTTCTGCGCAACCCGCGCTGGAACGGACATCCCCCTCTGCATTGCAGGCCGCTCTCGCTCCCTCCGATCATCGGACTTTATGGTAGCCTCCACAATGCAGGCCGCTCTGGCTTCCTCTGATCATCGGACTTTATGGTAGCCTCCACACTGCCGGCCGCTCTGGCTTCCTCTGACCATCAGGTTTCATGGTACCTACTGCATAGATTTGTGGCCCTTCTATGGCCATTGGGGCACAGTGTCCCCTCTAAGCTGAGTCAGTGTGAGTTATTTCACAGTTTTGTAGCCTTGGCTCTGTCTTGGCTCAGGAAGGATGGCTCCAGAGCAAGCTAACTGATGCAGTAGCCGAATGGCTGGCTCACAGCTTTAATGCCAATAGTAGCTCACACTGCAGTGTTCCCTCTAAGCTGAGTTAGTGTGAGCCAACTCACAGTTTTTTAGCCTCTGGCTCCCACATTTTTGCCTTCGCCCAGGAAGGAGTGCTCCGGAGCAGACTAATTTATGCAGCAGCCAAATCACTCACTCACAACTTTAATGCTAGTAGCTCACAAAGCAGAACTTTTGCTCACAGGACTCCACAGCTTAGAGGGAGCATTGGCTCACAGAGTAGAATTTTTGCTCACAGGATTCCACGGCTTAGAGGGAGCATCGGTTCAGGGGCGACTTTGCAGTCAGTGGGGCATGGCCCCGTGGGACCTGAATGCGGTTTTGAGCCGCACTTTCTGACGCAGAGTCGCCCACGGTGCATGAAGCTGCGGCCTCCGGTGACACGACCCTCCTGCAGACGACACGGCCCCTTCCCCCCAAAGAGCAAAGCAACCCCCCACACCGCGCGCACGCCCGCTTTTGCCCCGCGAGAGCAAAGTTCACGTCCAGAGTGGGCACCTTGAAGACCCCCCAACCACCACCAATGCTCCCTCTAAGCTGCGGAGCCTTGTGAGCAAAACTACTTTGCGAGCTCCTGGCATTAAAGTTGGGAGCAGAGCGATTGGGCTGCTGCATCAATATCAGTTTGCTCTGGAGCCCCATCCTTCCCGAGCCGAGGCAAAAAGGTGTGAGCCGGAGGCTAAAAAAAACGGTGAGCTGGCTCACACTCACTCAGCTTAGAGGGAACAACTGCAGTGTGAGCTACTCTTGGCATTAAAGCTGTGTGAGCCAGCCACTTGGCTACTGCATCAGTTAGCTCACACTCGCTCAGCTTAGAGGGAGCACTGCCCACCCCACCCACACACCCACACACACACACACACACACACACACACACTTTTATTGCAAGCGTGCACTTTCGTGCGCAAACTCCGCCCTGCTGCTTCGGCCGGACAGGGCGCGCGCCCCACACCTGGGATTCTGCAAGGTCCCCGGGGGAGAGGCGGGGCGCCGGGGAGGGGGTTACTGCCGGTCACAGGTTCCGCGCGGCGATCACAACAACAGCCTACAGCTCCTGACCGCGCCGCAGCCAATCAGCGGCGCGGCTCCCTTGTCTGACTCCGGCTGGCCCAATCAGCGGCGGCTCTCTGTTCCACAGTCTCTGGCCAATGAGTCACCGCTTGTCTGTTCTCTCTCTCTCCCTGCTTTCCTGTGCGGCAAGGAACGGTGTGTGCTTTTTAAGTGTCTTTATCGTTCTGTTTGAAATCGAGTGCAAACAAGTGGATATCAACAACTACGCAACATACAATGTTTCGGAGTCAGGAGACGAATAGGGTTACATAAACTTCAGGACAGAAGGGTTAATAGCGCGGTTATGATGGATAACTGGAATTTTGGTTCAGCATAACCAGTGGTAAGAGCTGCGGTGGCTCAAGTGGTTAAGATGCTGAACTGCAGGCTGTGGAAGGTCAGTAGTTCAGCAGTTCGAGACCCGGGTGCTGCATGATGGAGTGAGCTCCCCTCTCTAGTTCCAGCTCCTGCCAACCTAGCAGTTCGAAAGCAAGAAATTGCAAGTAGACAAATAGGTACCACTTTGGTGGGAAGGGAACAGCGTTCCGTGCACCTTGGTGTTTAGTCATGCTGGCCACATGACCACGGAAATGTCTTCGGACAGCGCTGGCTCTTCGGCTTGGAAACGGAGATGAGCACCGCAACCCTAGAGTCGGATTCGACTGGCTTTCGAGCAAGGGAACCTTTACCTTTACCTATAACCAGTGGTAGGGAATTTGTTACAAGGATGTATCATTTGAGAGCTGCCTGTGAGTACGGTACACCAAGGCATGCCCAACTTCGAACAGGTAGTGATCTGTTTTTTCCAGCCAAAAGTGCCACCATGAAAATAAAGTGTTAAAGATCAATAGGCACTGAAGTCCCTTGGACTGCAAGAAGATCAAATCAGTCAATCCTAAAAGAAATCAACCCTGACTGTTAACATAAGAACATAAGAGAGGCCAATGTTGGATCAGGCCAAAGGCCCATCCAGTCCAACACTCTGTATCACACAGTGGCCAAAAATACCAGGTGCCATCAGGAGGTCCGGCAGTGGGGCCAGGACATTAGAAGCCCTCCCACTGTTGACCCCCCCCCCCAAGCACCAAGATGACAGAGCATCCCTTGCCCCAGAGTCCCTATCTATACCTTGTGGCTAATAGCCACTGATGGACCTCTGCTCCATATGCTTATCTAATTCCCTTTTGAAGCCGTCCATGCTTGTAGCCGCCACCACTTCCTGTGGCAGTGAATTCCAAGTGTTAATCACTCTTTGGGTGAAGAAGTACTTCCTCTTATCCATTCTAACC
>NW_015160890.1:242603-246240 GCF_001447785.1 Gekko japonicus | reverse complement strand
CACTGAAGTTCCTTGGACTGCGAGAAGATCAAATCAGTCAATCCTAAAAGAAATCAACCCTGACTGTTCCCTGGAAGGCCAGATAATGAGACTGAAGCTCAAATCCTTTGGCCACCCAATGAGAAGGGAGCACTCCCTGGAGAAGACCCTGATGCTGGGAAAGATTGAAGGTCAAAGAAGACGGGGATGGCAAAGGATGAGATGGTTGGACAGTGTCATAGATGCAACGAACATGAAATTGAGCCAACTTCAGAGGACGGCGGAAGACAGGAAGGCCAGGCGTGATCTGGTCCATGGGGCCGCGGAGAGTCGGACTCGGCTGTGCGACTGAACAACAACAACAACAAAAAGGAACTGAAGACTTCTGGATGATGCCAAAACCACGCATGCAGTTCTAAAAGTAAAAATAAGAATTCATCATACTGGCACCAATAATCAAATACCACCAAACAATCATCAAAAAAACACAAACAGCTGTCCAGCAAACCAGGCGACTTAGTGGGGCTGGTGATCTACCTCTGACCCCTCCGCGATCTACTGGTAGATCGTGATCTACCTGTTGGACGTACCTGCTGTATACTGACATGTACATGTATAGGAGCATGAACTTGTACATCTGGGGTCAGTTAGTGTGCTGTGTTGTCAAAGATTCTGCCGCCCGTGGCAGGCAGGCAGGTGGTGGTGGTGGGGAGATGCAGGTTGAAAAGGGCCTGGCAAAGAGGCATTTGCAGCAGCAGCCCTGGGGCCCTTGGTGGGCCTCTCTCTCCCCTGCTCAAGCCACCGAAAAGCGAATGGCCACCCCCAGATCCTGAGGCAGGGAGTCCCACAGGCGACATACAAACCCACCTGGGAAGTTTGTGGGGCCCGTGAGGGCGGAATGGTATGAACCAAGGTTCACAAACCGGGCCGCGTTCGTGATGAACTTTGGTTCATAATTCAGTTCCTGCCCATCTCTGAAGAGCCAGTTTGGTGTAGTGGTTAAGTGTGCGGATTGTAATCTGGGAGAACCGGGTTTGATTCCCCGCTCCTCCACTTGCACCTGGCTGGATGACCTTGGGCAAGCCGTAGTTCTGATAAGAGCTGTTCTTGAAAAAGAGCCGTTTCTGTCAGAGCTCTCTCGGCCCCACCTACCTCACAGGGCTTCTGTTGTGGGGAGGGGAAGGGAAAGGAGTTTGTGAGCCGCTCTGAGACACCTTTGGGTAGTGAAGGGTGGGGTATAGATCCACTCTTCTCTTATTATTATTCTACTCACAGGTGATGCAAGAAAGCTCAGATGCAGAGATCCTCTCCCAAAGAACAACAAGCCTCTAAGATTTCCCTTATTTTTTTTACAAAATATTTCAGCTTGCTTGACAAATTATGGCAAATGTTTGACAAAATTAGGGTTCCTATTTAGAGAAGCTTACACAAGGAACGTTGTGATTTTAAAAAATTTTTAAACCCAAAACAAATACAGGTTTAAACATTGGACAAAATTAAGTTAGCTACATACATACAGTTGTTGCTTTGTTGCCAACCCCATTAAAACAGCATTTAAAATGAAATTTACAACTTGATATTGAGCATCTTAAGTCTATCTAAAGGTAAAGGTAAAGGTTCCCTTGCTCAAAAGCCAGTCGAATCCGACTCTAGGGTTGCGGTGCTCATCTCCGTTTCCAAGCCGAAGAGCCAGCGCTGTCCGAAGACGTTTCCGTGGTCATGTGGCCAGCATGACTAAACACCAAGGCGCACGGAATGCTGTTACCTTCCCACTGAAGTAGTACCTATTTATCTACTTGCAATTTCTTGCTTTCGAACAGCTAGGTTGGCAGGAGCTGGAACTAGAGACAGGAGCTCACTCCGTCATGCGGCACCCGGTTCTCGAACTGCTGAACTACCGACCTTCCACAGCCTGCAGTTCAGCGTCTTAACCACTTGAGCCACCGCAGCTCCTAAGTCTATCTAACATATATTAAAAAGACAGGTTAAAATATCTACATATTGAGTAACATCTGGTTCAAAAAGGTCATGTGACTTTTTAGCAACTCTTGATAAAATTCAGCCTTAGTAGCATCCGGGGGGCAGATGCATGGTGTGTGACTACTTCGTGCTATTTTCCTGTTTTGCTTTAAAATTACACACAACAGTGAGGCGCAAACAAGAGAACATCATCTTTCTGAATGGTTTAGACAGTGTTTTCCAAAGGTCTTGACGAGTCCATGTTATAAAATAATACTAATGCCAGTGTCACTCCAATGTAGAAACACAAGAAGTATACCTAGGGTAATCATAAACAGAGGCCCCGGTCACACGGGAGGATTTGATCCGCAAGAGGGACGGATCGGGGTGTGTGTGTGTATCAAGCGGGCGCGATCACACCGCAACATCTGGGAAGCGGCGCGCACCCGTCCCCGATCTGTCTCTCTGGCCCACAAACGCGCATCAAAAAGGTACTAGCAAAACAGCAGTACCTACCGGGTGATGCGGGCCAACGGAAGGCGTCTGGTCGGGGAAGCGCCGGTAGGCCATCACGGCCGGCGCCGTTCCCCATCTCACGCATGCGCACAAGCGCGCTACTGCCGGTTTGCTGCGCAGTGTGTGATTGGCTGCCGGAGCACGGAACTGCAGGGGCATGTCGGATTGCGCTCCCGCGGTTCTTTTTGCTCCGGCTCTGATTTGCTGCCCTTCAGTGGCGGATCATCTGGATTGTGTGACCGGGACCAGTAATTCCTAGGACAGAAAAGAAATGGGCTATTACTAGTCTCATTGCCGTTAACGTGGAGACCATGGGTTATTAATTGTCTTTTAAGATTTCCCTCATGGTTTGAAAGGTTTCCCTCATGGTTTTGAAACTTAAAGGTAAAGGGTGCCTTGCTCGAAAGCCAGTCGAGTCCGACTCTAGGGTTGCAGTGCTCATCTCCGTTTCCAAGCCGAAGAGCCGGCGCTGTCCGAAGACGTTTCCATGGTCATGTGGCCGGCATGACTAAACACCAAGGCGCACGGAACACTGTTACCTTCCCACCGACGTGGTACCTATTTATCTACTTGCAATTTCTTGCTTTTGAACTGCTAGGTTGGCAGGAGCTGGAACTAGAGACGGGAGCTCACTCCGTCATGCGGCAACCCGGGTCTCGAACTGCTGAACTACCGATCTTCCACAGCCTGCAGTTCAGTGTCTTAACCACTTGAGCCACCGCAGCTCAACATAATGTTCTGGTAATCTGAGAGAGGGAAGGAAGACGGCATGATATGGCCCAATCTTGTCATGAGATCTCGAAAGCTAAGCGGGGTTGGTACTCAGATGGGAGACCACCAAGGAAGACTCTGCAGAGCCAGGCAGTGGCAAAACACCTCTGCTTCTCATTTGCCTTAAAAACCGCATGCCGGGCTGTGACCTGACGGCACTTATGTACGTGATATGAGAGGGATCGAAGGAGATTGAAAAATCAGGAAACATCTCACCTCTGCCTGTGAGATGGATGTAAGAACATAAGAACATAAGAGATGCCAATGTTGGATCAGGCCAAAGGCCCATCCAGTCCAACACTCCATGTCACACAGTGGCCAGAAATACCAGTGCCATCAGGAGGTCCACCAGGGGGGCCAGGACATTAGAAGCCATCCCACTGTTGACCCCCCCCCAAGCACCAAGATGACA
>NW_015160890.1:217485-242463 GCF_001447785.1 Gekko japonicus | reverse complement strand
CCAATGTTGGATCAGGCCAAAGGCCCATCCAGTCCAACACTCCATGTCACACAGTGGCCAGAAATACCAGTGCCATCAGGAGGTCCACCAGGGGGGCCAGGACATTAGAAGCCCTCCCACTGTTGACCTCCCCAAGCACCAAGATGACAGAGCATCACTTGCCCCAGAGTCCCTATCTATACCTTGTGGCTAATAGCCACTGATGGACCTCTGCTCCATATGCTTATCTAATTCCCTTTTGAAGCCGTCCATGCTTGTAGCCGCCACCACTTCCTGTGGCAGTGAATTCCAAGTGTTAATCACTCTTTGGGTGAAGAAGTACTTCCTTTTATCCGTTCTAACCCGACCGCTCAGCAATTTCATGGAGTGCCTACGAGTTCTTGTATTGTGAGAAAGGGAGAAAAGGACCTCTTTCTCTACCTGCTCTTTCCCATGCATAATCTTGTAAACCTCAATCATGTGTTGCAAGCCATGCTGATATCTTGGCCCGAGGAGTCTTGGCCAGTACCACTGACTTCTGGAGAAATGGATGGGAGATTTCAGTCAGGGTCAAAGACTGTGAACCAGGAATCTCTTCAGCCAAAAGATCAAGGCGAAGTGGAATCCCTTATCACTGATGGAAGAGGGACAGGTGAAATGCGTTGGGAAATCCCAGAAGCCGATGACTTTGGGAGCCCCCTCTGATGTATTTGTTGCATCCTGCTGCATAAGATGGAGTGCTTTACAAGTGAATCGATCAAGGGAGTATTTGACAGATGCTACGCAGGCGAGCCACAATCAGAAACAGAAACAGGAAATCGCACGACCAGAGTTGTGGGTTTCTGAGAAAGTTAATAGGGGTGTCCCTTCGCCGTCCAAGCGGGAGGATTTTCTGTAGCACCCAGAAAACAGAAGTACATGACAGAAGCTGAACTTCTTCCCACTAACACTACTTACTCTTCTTGGCTTTTCTTCTAGCTCTCTATTGTACACTCTGAGATACATACAAAAGTCTTCTGCATCTAAGATCCAGTTCTAACGTAGTCCTCACACTCGCTTTTCTGACAGAGGTAGCATAAATACCGGCACTTCATACTCTTCATTATTGGTCGTTAAATGTTCAAAAATGTTAAAATAGTTGCAAGTAGATCAATAGGTACCACTTCGGTGGGAAGGGAACAGCGTTCCGTGCGCCTTGGTGTTTCGTCATGCCGGCCACATGACCACGGAAACGTCTTCGGACAGCGCTGGCTCTTCGGCTTTGAAACGGAGATGAGCACCGCAACCCTAGAGTCGGACTCGACTGGTTTTCGAGCAAGGGAAACCCTTTACCTTTACCTTTTTACTGCTACATAATAGACTTTTGAGGCTACTTGATCTTTATATCTGGTTGTTGCTTGTTTAATGCTTCTGATGTTAATTGTTGTTAATGATTATTTTAAAATGAATTTAAAAAATTTAAAAAAGAAAAGAGACCATGGTCGCTGTCAGTGTTCCCTCTAAGCTGAGTTAGTGTGAGCCAGCTCACAGTTTTTTAGCCTCCAGCTCACAGATTTTTGTCTTAGCTCAGGGAGGAGGGCTCCAGAGCAAACCAATTGACGCAGTGGCCAAATCGCTCGCTCAAAATTTAAAAAAGAAAAGAGACCATGGTCGCTGTTGATGGCTTTGGCAGTGAAGACCGCATGGGATTTTCAGTTCTGATGCAGACACTGAACTCTCACCGGTGGTTTGACACAGATTTTGCTCCTCCTTTGTTATGTCGCAAGTCAGGCAATGAGCGACGTGGATGCCCATGGAACTGATCTCCTCATTTCAATGCTGGCTGGTTTCCAGAAGATTTCATGTTCCGAACTCTGGCTCGAAGAGGAAAACGTTTCCTCATTCCATTGTGAAGCAATTACCATTCTGACAAGATGGGTTAGAAGCCATTCCTGCCTCCCGTGCTGTGGCTGGCCGGCAATACCCCCTTCAACCTGGCAGGACACGGCAGGAAGTCATGCTTCCAAGTGCCCCTGGGATCTTCTGAAATGCCAGTTTGGTGTATTGGCTAAGAGTGGTGGACTCTAATCTGGGAGAGCCGGGTTTGATCCCCCACTCCTCCACATGCAGCTGCTGGTGTGACCTCGGGTCAGTCACAGTTCTCTCAGAGCTGTTCTCTCAAGAGCAGTCCGCAAAAGAGCTCTCTCAGCCCCACCTACCTCACAGGGTGTCTGTTGTGGGGAGGGGAGGGGAAGGTGATTGTAAGCCCCTCTGATACTCCGAGTGAAGGGTGGGGTATAAATCGAACTCTTCCTCCTCCTTCTCCTCCTCTTCCCCTCCTCCTCTGCCACCGCTGCTTCCATTGCCTCCTTCTCCTCCTCCTACTTGAGGAACAAATGGCCAAAGATGCAGGAGCTGTTCTGCAAATTGAACAGTTGGTAGAACACTAAGATACTTTGATGTGCCAAATCCTGTGCAATGCAATGCTCCCTCTAAGCGGTGGAGTCTTGTGAGCAAAAATTCTACTTTGTGAGCTACTGGCGTCAAAGTTGTGAGTGAGTGATTTAGCCACTGCTTCAGTTAGTTTAAGGAGCTGCGGTGGCTCAAGTGGTTAAGACACTGAACTCCTCCTCTTCTTCTTCCCCTCCTCCTCTGCCACCGCTGCCTCCATCTCCTCTGCCTCCTTCTCCTCCTCCTACTTGTGGAACAAATGGCCAAAGATGCAGGAGCTGTTCTGCAAACTGAACAGTTGGTAGAACACTAAGATACTTTGATGTGCCAAATCCTGTGCAATGCAATGCTCCCTCTAAACGGTGGAGTCTTGTGAGCAAAAATTCTACTTTGTGAGCTACTGGCGTCAAAGTTGTGAGTGAATGATTTAGCCACTGCTTCAGTCAGTTTAAGGAGCTGCGGTGGCTCAAGTGGTTAAGACGCTGAACTGCAGGCTGTGGAAGGTCAGTAGTTCAGCAGTTTGAGACCCGGGTGCCACATGACGGAGTGAGCTCCCATCTCTAGTTCCAGCTCCTGCCAACCTAGCAGTTCGAAAGCAAGAAATTGCAAGTAGATAAATAGGGACCACTTCGGTGGGAAGGTAACAGCGTTCCGTGCGCCTTGGTGTCTAGTCATGCCGGCCACATGACCACGGAAACGTCTTCGGACAGCGCTGGCTCTTCGGCTCGGAAACGGAGATGAGCACCGCAACCCTAGAGTCGGACTCGACTGGCTTTCGAGCAAGGGAGACCTTTACCTTTACCTTTCAGTTAGTTTGCTCTGGAGCCATCCCTTCCTGAGCTAAGGTGGTCTTAGCTGAACCAGTTCACACTAATTTGTCTTAGAGGGAACACGGGTGGTGGTGGTGACCACAGAGCAGAGCTCCTGCCTGTTGCATGGAAAGGGGAACACCGTGTACGCAATGAACACACACGAAGAAGCTGCCTTCCACTGAATCAGACCGTCTGCCAGGGTCAATTCTGTCCACTCAGACTAACAGTGGCTCTCCAGGGTCTCAGGTGTGACAGGTACAGGTGGGTGTTCCACAAGCTGCCCTCAGGGATGCGGCCAGGGTAAGACGTCTCAGTGGCCGGACATGGCAGCAAGCAGTGGTGGTTGCAGTGGTGACCACAGAGCAGAGCTCCTGCCTGTTGCGTGGAAAGGGGAACACCGTGTATGCAATGAACACACGCGGAGCTGCCTTCCACTGAATCAGACCGTCCACCAGGGTCAATTCTGTCCACTCAGACTAACAGTGGCTCTCCAGGGTCTCGGGTGTGACAGGTCACCTGCGTTGGAAGTTCCAGGTGCGACGTCGCCTGTCTCTGACCTCCAGACGTTGTGGCAAGAGAGGCTAGACAGGCACACGGACCTGTCTTCCTTGGAGCTTGCTTGGAGCCACAGAATACCCTTCTCAGTGTCAAGTTGGAACGGATTGTGAGGAGAGCAATGGGCCGTTATTCGACGGCAGGCTAGAAATACATCCAGCCAACGAACATGTAAAAATACGAAGGCAAGCCACTTGAGGGGGTAGATTTTTGTGATGATCATTAAAGGCCACCAACATGTCAACTACTGAGTTGTGTGTTGTAATTGTAACTTGCAGAGAGGTGTTATTTCTGGTGGAATGAGCTCCCGGAGGAGATCAGGGCTCTGCGGGACTTTTTACAGTTCCGCAGAGCCTGCAAGACGGGGCTCTTCCGCCAGGCTTTCGAATAGGGGCCGCCGCCGCCGCTACCACCACCGCATTTACGCGGAGCAGGACTATCGGGGTAGGCTAATGAGAAATTGGAACATCATGGCTCCTGCCACGGCTCATGCCGTCCTCCCTTTCTGACTTCGATCGTGGACCTCTTCCTGAACATGTAATGGAGAATGTGTAAGTTTAGTCTTCCGTGTATCTTGCGAGTTGTGCATTGTTTTAATTCCAGTTGTTTTAACTTATTTGTTTTATGGCACTTTTGTGCCCTGTAAGCCGCCCTGAGGAATGAAATAAATAAATAAATAAATAAATAAATTCCGATTGTCCTTCTCAAGGGCCGAAGTGTGCTTGGCAGACAGACCTCCGAGCAAGCCAAGAATTCTGGGCGGCTGTACTGTACACCCCCTGAGACAACCCAGATATCAGGTGCTCTGACACCCCTGATAGAGATTGCACCCTCAGCATGAGGAAATCTCGCCCCCGCTTTGGCCGGACTTTGGTTTACCCAGGATTTCAAAGCCAGACTGGGTGCCAAGGAGAGGGAGTCAGGCAACACTGTTCCCGGGAGCTGAACACTCGGAGTTCAGTAAACTTTGCAGATGATAAGATGCCTGCCAAGCCAAGGGATGATGCAAAGAGATGTCTCGCTCTCCAGGGGCATATCTTGTGTTCCCGGGTCAGAGTCAGCAGCAAATGATTGAACTGGGCCAGGGTGAGCTTTGTTGCCACAAATAGCTGACAGTGTTTATTGGTGGAGCTATTTTGAGTATGTGTCAAAAGAGTGAACTTTCTGTACATGAGGCAATCCATCTGTTGTTTCCTCTGCTTGCATAACAGTCTGCCTCACTCTTTGCCAACGAGGCCTCTGTGCCAACGGGCATTGCAGTGGAGCACTTTCCACAGGCCTGCCTGGGCAGGGGTCATTTTGTAGAAAAAGAGGTGCAGGAGCTCATTAGCATAACTCATTCGCATAACTTGTTTGCATATGCCACACACACCCTGACATCACCGGCAGTGTGTCAGAAGGCAACACCCACCACTCAGGCTCCACTGGACTGTTTTGGATTGCTAGCTATTGGGGGGGGAGTGCAGATCTGTCCTCGCAGAGGAGGGAGAGCTTGTACCTGAATAAAACTTGGTCTTAAAGGTGCCACTGGACCATTTTGGACCAGGGGGCCGGGGGGAGCTCTGCAACTTACCTGGCTGCTTCTTGCTCTCACTGAGGGCTGCTGGGAGCAGGGGGTGGGGCTTGTTGCATGTGCCTGCCCCCTGGGCTCTTTACTGCTGGAGTGCCACTCCTGTGCGCTCCTGCAGGAAATGACTTCTGTGCCTGGGACCACTTCTCTCCCACAGGGGCATTCCCACCCCGTTTGTGTTTTAACACTTGATAACCGCAACTGGCTTATTTTCTTCTCCCTCCCTCCCCTTTCTCCTTTGGTACTGTGAGTAGGGACGGGCACGAACCGGCTCACGAACTAGAGTTCATGACGAATGTTGGCCGGTTCATGCTTTGCAGTCATTTCCCCAGAAAGCACTTTCCTGAGAGCACCGACTTTGGGGGGCCATGATGTGGACCCCATAAATCCAATCCTCACCAAACTTGGGGGCCAGCTAGAGGAGAGTCAGCCAGAGATCCTTTGTGAGTTTGGTGTCTCTAGCATGCCGGGGGGGGGGGGGTTTTCTACTGGTTTGTGAGGTAGCCTCGGCAGGGAGGGTGGGGTATAAATTGAATAGATAAATCAATCAAATAAATAAATGTTATTGATGGTCCGTGGTTCGTGAACGGAGCATACCACAAACCGCGAACTGAACTTCACTACTGTATCCTTTCCAAGAGTTAAGGCACTGGTCCTGAGGGCTTCCCTCTTTAGTTCAGAGAATATGATGCAAGTGGACCCTAAAAATGAGGCTGGTCAGCAAACATTGGGCTGTCCGGATATCTGGAGGGCCAGGTGTTAGACAGACGGATAGATGGACAAAGCTGGGGAGAAAAACCTCCTCAGGTCAGCCTGCCGTCTCCCATTCCAAGTTGCTATTCATTACTGCAAACTGGCCAAGCATTTGATATGTATTGCTGCATGATAAATTTATAAAGGAGCTGGAGAAATTCCAGCTGCAGGTAGGAACATTAGAACTGGTCGGCGATAAAAGGAACAGAAGATTTATCTCAGCAGGCCGAATGCTTATAGCGAGGCGAATCCCGTAACGTGGCAAAAGACAAAGGGGGGGGGGAACTGAACCAAAATGAATCGAACGAAGAACCAAAAGGTTAAGGGAACTCAGAATCAATGTTCCCTCTAAGCTGTGGAGTCTTGTGAGCAAAAATTCTACTTTCTGAGCTGCTGGCATTAAAGTTCTGAGCAAACGATTTGGCTACTGACTAAATTAGTTTGCTCTGGGGCCATTCTTCCTGAGCGAAGACAAGAATCCATGAGCTGGAGGCTAAAAACCCGTGAGCTAGCTCACACTAACTCAGCTTAGAGGGAACAGTGCTCAGAATATAAGGGCCCGATAGTTCTGTGTCTAAACTTGTGTTATGTATTGAGATGTATATAACTGCTATGTGAATGTAAATACTGATATGTGAATCGCCTGATTGAGATGCCATGTTGAGCTTCATCCTGGGCTAGGATCCTAATGTAACCAATAGGAGCCCTAGCCCAGAGAGTGTCTACCAATCACGCTGTAAAGCGGGACCGCTTGTGATTGGACCTTATATCTTCAACCTCATAGGTTGTTATGTGTACAGAGGGTGTGGCTACACTAGCCGGGAATGTTTAAATACAGAGCAGCCAGTGCTTGTCCTTCGGCTCGAGTGGTTCGAATGATGGACCTGGCTGGCGATCGTTGTACCGTGTTCGGAGAAGTAACAGAGCTGAAGAATAAACCGCATTCTTGCTGAATCACTCTCCGACTTCTTTGTTAAGCGCACGACTTAACAACTTGAAGCTTAAATATTGCCAAATATCCAAAAAAAACATACATATATTTATTACAGATTCAATAAAAACAAATATAGGCCCAGGTAATAGCCTTAATTCGGTATAACATCATACATTAATACCAAAGGCAGACCATTGTTGATTCTGACCAAACACGTTTTGGCCAGTTGGCCTCCCTCAGTGGTCAGACACTATTGTTACAGAATGGCTCCAGACATTACCATAATACAGTCATTTCTTAAACATAGACCAAGGTGAGGTTGCTCTGGAGAGGAAAGGGAAAAACATAACAATTATTAACTATTAAAATGAGTACATGACTATGATCCTTTAAGCCAAAAGGGCAGCAGGGTTTGGTTAAATCAGCGCTGCCAGGGAGTTTGGACGGGCTTTTCCGCGTGTGAGGAGGAGACCGTTGAAGACTGGATCCTCAGGGCAAAAGTGGAGGGACCTCTGCCTTCAGAGGCCCTCACGGGAAACCCTGTTCTCTGTATGCCGACAGCGAGTACGTGTTCCTTCCAGCCTGCTTCTGCCCTCTGAAAATGTTAGATGTGCTTCCAATGCTAGTCACTCACAAAGTGGAATTTTTGCACACAAGACTCTGCAGCTTAGAGGGCAAAAGCGGAGGGACCTCTGCCTTCAGAGGCCCTGACGGGAATCCCTGTTCTCTGCATTCCGACAGCGAGTCCGTCTTCCTTCCAGCCTGCTTCTACCCTCTGAAAATGTTAGATGTGCTTCTCAGTTACATACGAGCAATCTGAACTGAGCTTATTCCCTAAATGACTGAATCAGCCCCTTCTGTGGAAAGACTTAGAGAGGCTACTCTCGCCTTTCCCCAGAAAGGCTCTAAAGGGCTCTTAGAAAGGTAAAGGTAAAGGTTTCCCTTGCTCGAACGCCAGTAGAATCCGACTCTAGGGGGCGATGCTCATCTCTGTTTCCAAGCCGAAGAGCCAGCGCCGTCCGAAGACGTTTCCGTGGTCATGTGGCCGGCACGACTAGACGCCAAGGTGCACGGAATGCTGTGACCTTCCCACTGAAGCGGTACCTATTTATCTACTTGCAATTTCTTGCTTTCAAACTGCTAGGTTGGCAGGAGCTGGAACCAGAGACGGGAGCTCACTCCGTCCTGCGGCACTCGGGTCTCAAACCGCTGAACTACCAAGCTTCCGGTCTGCAGATCAGCGTCTTAACCTCTGAGCCACTGCGCCCCCACCCCCCCAAAGGGGCTCTTACATAGTTGCAAAGAAACACACTCTGGGTGCGGTCAGACTGTGTGCTGGGAGCAGTTTAAATTGCTCTGGTCCCAATGCTTTTTTTTTTTTTTACCTGGAGAATCGCGATAACATTCACCTCCTTGTTCCGGATCACTGCGCACCCCCATCCCGCCCCACTGGGCTTGAACAGCGATTTCCACTTCAACCCAACTGCTGTAACACTTCCCTTAAACCTTTACCCTGAAACTGGCCTCCGTGAGATCCCGAACTCGTCTAACCAACAAAACTAGGCACCGTTTAAACATTGTTTTTAATAATGCGGTGGCGGACCTCTGCCTATGCGCACACCGCCAACGCTTTTTAAAAAAATGGTGGGCGAAGAGCGGAAGCCTCAGGCTTCCGAGTGGAAGCGGCTCGACACCGCAGGAGTGATGAGACGTCAGGAAAGTGCGGCTAGAACCGGAGAACTGTGGCCACCCAATGAGAAGGGAGCACTCACTGGAGAAGACCCTGATGCTGGGAAAGACTGAAGGTCAAAGAAGACGGGGACGGCAGAGGATGAGTTGGTTAGATAGTGTCATCGATGCAACAAACATGAAAGTGAGCCAACTTCAGAGGATGGCAGAAGATAGGAGGGCCTGGCGGGAGCTGGTCCATGGGGTCGCGAAGAGTCGGACTCGACTGTGCGACTGAACAACAACAGAACCGGATAATCAGGAAAACACCACTTGGGGACCTGGTAACAAAATACTCCGTTTTAAAGGGGGGGTTGAGACGGAAAGCGACGGCTGGGGATAGCGTGCAGATGTTGGGTGTGCAAACATGGATATAAAATCCGTTACTGAAGCGTGCCGAAAGCAGACTCAACGGCCCGTCTGAATGCACCCTCAGAGAGAAGACATATTTTAATGTCCCAGAGCGGTCACCACCGGAGTCTGTTGCTGCAAAAATAAACCAAAATCTTGTAATACCTCAAAAACTGATGCTAACATAAGCCTTTGTGCACTTGACCCTCTGTGTGTGTGTGTGTGTGTGTGTGTGTGTGAAATCATAAGGTTGCCAACCTCCAGGAGTGGCCTGGAGAACTCCCACAATTGCAGCTGACTTCCGGACTGCACAGATCAGTTTCCCTGGAGAAAACAACTGCTGTGGAAGGTGGACTCTTAACAACACCACATCCCGCTGATCTCCCTCCCTCCCCAAACCCTGCCCCCCCTAGGCTCCATCCCCAAATCTCCAGGGATTTTCCAGCCCCGAGCTGGTGACCCAAACTCATCACCAACCTCCCAGAATTGCAGCCGATCTCCTGACTACAGAAATTCGTTTCCCTGGAGAAAATGGCTGCTTTGGAGGGAGGGCTCTGTGGCATCATGTACCCCACTGAACTGCCTCCCTTCTTCTCCCCTCCCCAAACGCCGCCCTCCCCAGGGTCCGCCCCCATGTTTCAGGGACTTCTGAACCCAGCAGCCCAGTTCCTATAACCAGGGGTCATTTCCTAGAAAAAGAGGTGCAGGAACTCATTAGCATAACTCATTAGCATAACTCATTTGCATATGCCACACCCCCTGACATCACCGGAAGTGTGTCAGAAGGCAATGCCCACCGCTCAGGCTCCACTGGACTCTTTTGGATTGTTAGCTATTGGGGGGGTGGGGGAACATGTGCAGATCTGTCCTTGCAGAGGAGGGAGAGCTTGTACCTGAACAAAACTTGGTCTTAAAGGTGCTACTGGACTGTTTTGGGCCAGGGGGCCAGGGGGGGGGGCGCTCTGCAACTTTGGCTGCTTCTTGCTCTGACTGAGGGCTGCTGGGAGCAGGGGGGGGGCTTGTTGCATGTGCCCGCCCCCTGGGGTCTTTACTGCCAGTGCTCCGCTCCTGTGCGCTCCTGCAGGAAATGACCCCTGCCTATAACCCATCACTCCCCCCCCCCATCTAGCTACGGAACGAGTACACAGAGGGCTGGCAGTGGTTGGGTTCCCCTCTGTTAGGGTTGTCCGCTGCCGCTCGGGAAACACCTGGAGATTTGGAGATGGACCTTGAAGAGGGAAGGGGAGTGTCCTCAGCAGGGTACCCTGCAAGACAGCCCGCCATCCACGGCAGCCATTTTCTCCAGGGGAGCTGATCTCTGTCATCGGATGAAGAAGAAGAAGAAGAAGAAGAAGAAGAAGAAGAAGAAGAAGAAGAAGAAAGAAGAAGAAGAAGAAGAAGAAGAAGAAGAAGAAGAAGAAGAGATTGGATTTATACCCCATGGCCCTTCACTACCCAAAGGTGTCTCAGAGCGGCTGACAAACTCCTTTCCCTTCCCCTCCCCACAACGGACACCCTGTGAGGTGGGTGGGCCTGAGAGAGCTCTTGACAGAAACTGCTCTTTTTCAAGGACAGCTCTTATCAGAACTATGGCTTGCCCAAGGTCATCCAGCCAGGTGCAAGTGGAGGAGTGGGGAATCAAACCCGGTTCTCCCAGATTAGAGTCCGCGCACTTAACCCACTACACCAAACTGGCTCTCTGATGATTGGTTGTAATTCCAGGAGATCTCCAGCCACCTCCTGGAGCTTGGCAACCCTGCTCTCTGTCTGCTTGGTTCTGCATTCTGTGTGGAATGCACGAATGTTCTCGCTTGGGTGATTCGGCCATTGCCAAGGCCAGGGCTGACTGATGTACCCGGATGATGCGCAGATGTCCTTGGGAAACTGTGTCATGATTGGCGGGTGGCGGTGGAGGTTTCAGGGACACCTTGGGGTGGCTGTGGGTGTTGTGGATGTTGCCAAATGACTGCTTGTTCCTCGAGCTATTTTATTCTCTTCTGCGATAAGAGTCTCGGATGATGACTCTCTTATCCTGCCTTCACCTTAGGGCAACATCTGCCAAGTGTTGTGCAGTCAGTTGTCAACCGGTGTGGTGTAGTGGTTAAGAGCGGCGGATTCTCGTCTGGAGAACTGGGATTGATTCCCCCACTCCTCCTCCACATGCGGCCAGCTGGGTGACCTTGGGTCAGTCACAAGTTCTCTCAAAGCTGTTCTCTCAAGGGCAGTTCTCGAAAGAGCTCTCTCAGCCCCACCTACCTCCCATGGTGCCTTTTGTGGGAAGGGGAAGGAGTTTGTAGGCCCCGCTGAGACTCCAAGTGAAGGGCGGGGTATAAATCCAGCTCTCCTCCTCCTCCTCCCCCTCCCCCCCTCTCCAGCATGGATTTAGTTTACTGCTTGTCCATTCTCAGATGACTTTTCCTGCCTCTTGTTTGGAAGAATTGCTGGTTTTCCCCGGATGTGATGCTGTGCCAGTTTCCCTCCACCCCGGCCTGGTCTCCAGCTGGTGGGCCAGCCAGGACTGCCAGCGCTGTGGCCCTCCCTTCAAATCTCCCCTTTCCCTGAGTTTACAGATCCCATGAATAAAACAGTACTTCCTGATACTAATCCAATCACCTTTACCTCTGAAAGATTAAAGTGTTGCCATATTCCCTCTCTGTCTTTATCAGATAAGATTTTGTTTATTTATTTGTCGAATTTCTACCCCGCCCTCCCAGCCGAGGCCGGTTTACATAGGAAGAAACAGATAAAATAAAACAAAACATGATTTACAATTGGGGTCATTTCCTGCCGGAGCGCCCCGGAGCAAAGCTCCGGCAGGAAGGAGCCCAGACACTCAGGGAGGGGGAGGTTTAAATGCCTGGGTTCCCTGCCCAATCTTCTCCAGGTGCCTCGTGGCTGTGGGAACCCAGGCATGTCTACCTTTCCCCCTGAGCCTCTCCGCTTTTGCAGAGAGACTGGGGGGGGGGGGAATTTAAACTCATTTGCATAACTCATTTTAAGCATGCCTGCCCTTTGCCAGGGGTGTGGCATATGCAAATGTTATGCAAATGAGCTCCTGCACCTCTTTTTCTAGGAAATGACCCCCGTTTACAATTAAAACAATTCTAAAACCATCTAATCCACCTGACCTAGTAAAGTGCTAGGAGTCATTGTTATTAGTTTCATGATGGCAACCAATGGTCGATGCCCTCTACTCACAGTCGGCTCCTAGGTTTTACTTTTTAGTTGTCTTTTAGGCGGCTGGCTTAGGAGCAGATGTTCCAATTTATGTCTGGACCTTCAGTTCCTCCCTCCCTTATAATCTTGACATATTGCTCACAGGAAAACTGATGGATCGGTTGTTTTTTAATCATTAATTTTAAAATGTTGATTTTAAGAAGTATATATACACAATAGTTGATTTTAGGATTTTTTATGATTCCAGGATCATTCCTAAATTTGTCAGGATGTGTGCGCATCATGAATACGCCCCAAACACCTCGAAAAAAGCATGCTCCCATTCAAAATGACCATGGCAAATTTCACAAATTTTAGCGTAGGAAATTATAGCTATTCAATGTTTTAGTATTTGTCAGAAAATAGGTTTTTAAAAGTTTGAACACAAATCAAACGCTCGGTTAACAAATTCGATCAGTGAGCAATTGAGATCTGGATGGTTAATAGAAATAATTCCTGTTGTTGGATAGCGCCCTCTTCAGGCGTTGGTCTCAAACTCGAGTGAATGTCGTGCCCTGTTTCAGGAAGATGCTTCCCTGGAAGAATATCCTTTCGCAGAACATTTACTTCAGAGATTTCGTTTTGCAGGACAGCCGAAGGGTACAATGCAACATAGGAGAGAATCACAGAGATAGAGCTATATAATCCAAACAACCCCCCCCCCGTGGTTATATTAAAAGGTAAAGGTAAAGGTTCCCTTGCTCGAAAGCCAGTCAAATCCGACTCTAGGGTTGCGGTGCTCATCTCCGTTTCAAAGCCGAAGAGCCAGCGCTGTCCGGAGATGTTTCCGTGGTCATGTGGCCGGCACGACTAAACACCAAGGCGCATGGAACGCTGTTCCCTTCCCACCAAAGCGGTCCCTATTTATCTACTTGCAATTTCTTGCTTTCGAACTGCTAGGTTGGCAGGAGCTGGAACTAGAGATGGGAGCTCACTCCGTCATGCGGCACCCGGGTCTCGAACTGCTGATCTACTGACCTTCCACAGCCGCAGTTCAGCGTCTTAACCACTTGAGCCACCGCAGCTCCTGTGGTTATATTAACAAAGTATATATTTCAACAATATTAACGAGTGCAACCTCAACAGATCATAAGTATAAATATACATTTACATAGTAAAGGCAAAACTCATGCATTGTACAGCCCAGTCGTACTGTAATGGAAACCACAGGCAACCGGGGGGGGGGGAGTTCCCCTCATATCATGGGCACCACCACTGGTGCACGTGCCTTTCTGATCCCAGGGGCATGAGGACCAACAGGGGCAGCCGCTGCCATCCAAAGACCACTTGGGTTGATGTGGGGATATGCAGGGTTGGCACTGCACACCGTTTGGTGGGGCCGCTGCTGGGTCCCAGGCTTCTGGCAGGGCCCTCTGTGGGTGAGCCAGGCAACATGCCGTTTCCCCCCGCTGACTTCTGAGTGCTTTGCCACCCCTGCACCCAGCTGCACACACTGCCCGGCGGCATCAGGGACAGGGCTGCGGGCAGTACAGACGGCGGCGGGAGGGCCTGTGAACGGGTCAAGGGAAGGAGGCACAGGCAGAAAGTGAGAGACATGGGTGAGTGGGTCGGAAGGGGGCCCTTGAGGTCTCTCTGCTCTGCAGGGCCCTGCAAAATCTGGAACCAGCCCTGGGCCTGCGAACACACAGGAACACACCCGTAGCTGCCTCATAGAGAATCAAGGTCAGTCTCGTCTAAGAGCCAGTTTGGTGTCGTGGTTAGGAGTGCGGACTCTAATCTGGGAGAACCGGGTTTGATTCCCCAGTCCTCCACATGCAGCTGCTGGTGTGACCTTGGGTCAGTCACAAGTTCTCTCAGAGCTGTCCTCTCAAAGGCAGTCCTCTCAGAGCTCTCTCAGCCCCACCCACCTCACAGGGTGTCTGTTGTGGGGAGGGGAAGGCGAAGGCGATTGTAAGCCAATCCAAGACTCCAAGTGAAGGGTGGCTATACATTCAACTTTTCTTCTTCTCCTCCTCCTCTCCCCCCTCCTCCTTCTTCCTGACAGTGGCTCTCAGACAGATATCACCTGCTGCCTGCTCCTTTCAACTGGAGATGCCAGGGATTGAACCTGGGACCGTCTGCATGCCAATTGAATGCTCAGCCACAGCCCCTGCCTTTGTGTGTGTGTGAGAGAGAGAGAAAGAGAGAGAGAGAGAGTAATGGGCTGTGTATGAAATGAAGGCCAGGGTGCCTATGTCTAACATTCCACATGTCACCTGGCCAGAAAGTAGACTTGCCAACCTCCAGGTGAGGACTGGAGACTGCCCAGAAGGCCAGAATCACAATTGTTCTCCAGACTAGAGAGGTGAGTTCTCCTGGAGAAAATGGCTACTTCGAAAGGTGGACTCAGAGACATTACATTCCTGCTGAGGTAGAAGAAGAAGAAGACATTGGATTTATACCCTGCCCTTCACTTGGAGTCTCAGAGTGGCTTACAAACTCCTTTCCCTTCCCCTCACCACAACAGACACCCTGTGAGGTGGGTGGGGCTGAGAGAACTCTGACACAAACTGCTCTTTTTCAAGGACAGCTCTGACAGAACTTCGGCTTGCCCAAGGTCATCCAGCAGCTGCAAGTGGAAGAGTGCGGAATCAAACCCGGTTCTCCCAGATTAGAGTCCGCACACTTAACCACTACACCAAACTGGCTCTCAGAGAACACTGATTAGAGAGGAGAAGAAGAAGAGATTGGATTTATACCCTGCCCTTCACTACCCAAAGGTGTCTCAGAGTGGCTTACGAACTCCTTTCCCTTCCCCTCCCCACAACAGACACCCTGTGAGGTGGGTGGGGCTGAGAGAACTCTGACACAAACTGCTCTTTTTCAAGGACAGCTGTGCCAGAGCTTGTGACTGACCCAAGGTCACATCAGCAGGTGCAAGTGGAGGAGTGGGGAATCAAACCCGGTTCTCCCAGATTAGAGTCCGCACACTTAACCACTACACCAAACTGGTGCCTTCCCTCCCCAATCTCCACCCCTTAAATCTCCAGGAATTTCCCAGACTGTTGTTGGGAACCCTCCTGGCAGGAAGGAAGGCAAAGCAAGAGGGCGGCGAGTCACGTAGGCCCAGAACTGTTACCGAAAAGGCCAGTTGGGGGGATTTTGCTGAGACAAACACGTTGATCGAAGAGGGCCCAGTTTAAACACGGCGTGCCTGCCACTCTTTCAGCAGGTTTTTTTTTCAGGAATATTAAAAAAGGCTCAGGTCTTCTCTGAAAATCAGCCCTTTTAACTGTTGTGCCTAGGAAGTCGTCTGGAATAAACATTTGAGCTAGCCAGGAGCGCCCACTGGTGGCTCAAACTGTGATAGCAGCAACCGAATTAAGGGATAAGATAAATGTCAGGGCATTCAAGCACACAAATCTGGAACCTCTACCTCTGCCACGGCTGTCAAATAAAAGCGTTGTCAATGAAATCAAGACACACATTCCTATCATGATCTTACTTCTGACTCGCCTGATGTATATGAGCTCGGAGTAGTTATGTCTTTTCGGAAATGCCTCCTCTCCGCAGTTAAAAAACATTGTAAGCTGGTTTGAAATATTGACTGTTTGTACATATCTGCTTCTTTTGAACTCTGGTGCTGGAGAAGACTCTTGAGAGTCCCTTGGACTGCAAGAAGATCAAATCAATCAATCCTACAAGAAATCAACCCTGACTGTTCCCTGGAAGGCCAGATAATGAAACTGAAGCTCAAATACTTTGGCCACCCAATGAGAAGGGAGCACTCCCTGGAGAAGACCCTGATGCTGGGAAAGATTGAAGGTCAAAGAAGACGGGGACGGCAAAGGATGAGATGGTTAGACAGTGTCATCCATGCAACGAACATGAAGTCGAGCAAACTTCAGAGGACGGCGGAAGACAGGAAGGCCAGGCGTGATCTGGTCCATGGGGTCGCAAAGAGTTGGACTCGACTGTGCGACTGAACAACAACAACAACATATCTGCTTTACAATGACCACACTATGCTTCTCATTTATCTTGTATTTATTTTTATGATTCTGGGGAGATCTGTCCGCTCTATAGAACTATTGCTCTGTTTATTTTTTGTTTGGTTTTGTTTTGTCTGTTGAAAAAATTGGTAATAAAAAAATCATAAAATAGACACATATTCCTAATAGTGATACTGGAGAGCCAATTTGGTGTAGTGGTTAAGTGCGCGGACTCTAATCTGGGAGAACCGGGTTCGATTCCCCACTCCTCCACTTGCACCTGGCTGGATGACCTTGGGCAAGCCATAGTTCTGTCAGAGCTGTTCTTGAAAAAGAGCACTTTCTGTCAGAGCTCTCTCAGCCCCACCTGCCTCACAGGGTGGCTGCTGTGGGGAGGGGAAGGAGTTTGTAAGCCGCTCTGAGACTCCCTTGGGTAGTGAAGGGCAGGGTATAAATCCAATCTCTTCTTCTTCTTCCACTTGCACCTGCTGGATGACCTTGAGCAAGCCATAGTTCTGTCAGAGCTGTCCTTGAAAAAGAGCCATTTCTGTCAGAGCTCTCTCAGCCCCACCTACCTCACAGGGTGTCTGTTGTGGGGAGGGGAAGGGAAAGGAGTTTGTAAGCCGCTCTGAGACTCCCTTGGGTAGGGAAGGGCGGGGTAAAAATCCAATCTCTTCTTCCTCTTTTTCCTCTTCTTCTTCTTCTACTTCTGTCCTGGGGGCTAGCACTCGTGGAGGTGTCCGTGAGCCAGTTTTGCAAGGGGGTGGCCTCGTGATGGATGGCCCCTTCCTTTAACTTTTTAACTTTAACTTTCAGTTTATATACTGCTCTAACCCCGAAGGGTTTCTGAGCGGTTTACATACAATTTAGTTACCTATCTAGGGCCACATTATATGGGGGGAGTGACTGCCTACCGGCACCCAGGCAGCAAAGCTCTGTTGTTATGCGGCTTCTTTTTCAAGCAGGCTTCGGATGTTATTATTCTTCGGCGTTCTACCTCCTGGCGCCTTGGAACGGATCTGAATTCAGCGACTCTCTCCGGCGGACTCATCCTGGTGCGCGGCCCCGCGCCAGCTGCAGCTCTGGCTCATGTCCTACTGGCTCCGCTGCGCCGCCATGATTCTGTCTCCGCCCGGATTCTGCCTCTCGACATCATGCTCACTGGGTCGCCAGGGTCGCTCGTCAGTCGCTCTGCTGCCGCTGCCGCTGCTCCTGCTGCATGCCGCCCACAAGTAGGAGGGTGCCCCCTGCCACCTAGGGGCAGGTACCCATTTTATCTACTCGCTTTATGCTTTCGAACCGCTGGGTGGGCGAGAGCTGGGACTAGGGCCGGGAGCTCACCCCGGCCGCGGTGGGTCTCGAACAGCCTTAATGGCTGTTCACTGATGTTACAGCAGGCGTTTTACTGCCTGCGCCACCGTTCCCTGTGTTTTAAACCCTCAAGATAGGAAAGGTAGATGTCAGCAGAAGAGATCTCACCTTCCACAAATAGATTTGCCAAGTCTGGATTAGGAAATTCCTGGAGATTTGGGGGGAGCAGGCTCAGGGAGGGCGGGTCTTGGGGAGGGGAGGGCACTCAATGAGGCATAATGCCAAACAGTACACCCTCCTAAGCAGTCCCTTTAGCCGGGGAACTAATTTCTGTCTTCTGTAGCTGAAACAATGTGACTGGTCCAAAATCACCCAGTGAGCTTCCACGGCAAGATGGGGACCTAAACCTGGGTCTCGCAAACCTTACTCTGAAGCTCTGAACATTATACTACAACTACACTGACTTTCGTAGGGTGGCTGCTGTTGAACAGGAGCAAGCAGTCAGGCCTAGTTGAATTATGCAAGTCAGGTGGTCTCAACCCTCCCTGATGGGTTTGTTTGTTTTTTACTTTCTGGATTTTTCTGGAAACCCGGTGAGTCCCCTGAGTCAGTAGAAAAACCTGTTGTGGGAGAGTTTGCCCCCTATCTGTGGAAATAAGTATTCACACGCAGAGGGGACTGTTGAGAATTAGATATATAGATCGTAAGGTCAGCATCTTTTATCTCCTGTTAAGTTTCATTCCTTGACTGTCTCCAGTTTGCTCCTCTCAGGGCAATTGCCCCCTCCTTCTCAAAAGTGCCACACCCACTCTTACCTTCTCTGTCGGCTAGAGATGTAGCTAGGAACCTACCTCTGTCTCTCCTCTTTCTTATCAAGTATGTTAGTTCCTAAAAAACCCAACCCTTTATCTACGCTTTAATCAGGTTGTGCACCACTGTGTTAATTACTCTGCCAACAAAGACATCCTCAGTCATGCTATTAAAACAGATCTACTCACTTCAAGTGGCATAGTAATTGGTAAAAAAATAAGATCATAGGCAAAGCATTCGTCTTGATCGCATTCTTTCCGTTCAGGTCAGTTTTAATCTGGACTCTTGTTCCAAATTCTCCTTGACAACTTGACACAATTGCTTGTGATCTATTTCAGCCAGCTTATCTAGGTTTTCTTCTGTCTCTCCGCCAAGGTACTTTCACATCAAAAAAATTCCCAAAAGATACATCCTAGTCAGATTAGTCTTAACATACCCAGACATGTTAATTCCTAATGGTTCTGATTTCAGAAAATTGGCTTTCCAGCCATGTTGGTCCAAACTTCTGCAGTGAAGATATACAGCATGACCTGGACGATCCGGATGCTGTGAACACTGGGATACGGAAAGGTCTTATGGATCTGAAAACAGATCTTTACTCTTTGTATTGCCAGAGTATCTCTGAAAGGTCAATCAATATAGAGAACAATATAGAGAATTGTGGCATCAGGCACCTGTCCGGGGCTCTTCAATCCCTTCTCTAAATTTAGAAAGATTCTGGTGGGAAATAACTGCAAGAATTACTGGAAACCATTTTCTAAATCCCAGGGTTCCCTCTAAACTCCACAGTGTTGTGAGCAGAAATTCTACCTTGTGAGCGGGGAAAAGTAGTAGCATTAAAGTTGTGAGCAAGTCTGCGTTTGACTACTGTGTGAATTATTTTTAGGGAGATTATTTCCATAACCTTGTAAAAATCTCCGAATGAATTCTTTTAAACTATATTTTAAGAATCATTTAAACATTGTACGAGAAATCAGAATCAAGTCAAATTTCATTACACAAAATATCCTTTGAGGCCTCAGGAGGTCTACCCGCCCCAGTCCACTGTACTGGTAGACCTGGCTTTGGACTGCTGCCCTCCGCTGCCCTCTTGAAGTCTACTTTGTTTTGTTGTTGTTGTTGTTTTAGTGAAATATGACAACCAGCATCACAGGTCAAGTATAACAGAGTTGGAAAAAGCACTGTCAGAACCCTGCTTAACCAAACAAACAGGAAGTTGCTTAAATGCCATCAACCTGCTCAAACGACTTATTTATTCAAATATTTATATCCCACTTTTCATTGTGACTTAAGGCAGCTCACAAATCATACCGAAAAGCATAATAGGGGTGTGCAAAAATAATAATAATCAAATTTTCCAGCTCCGTTGTAGCCTATGGGGACCATTATAGTCAATAGGCCCCATAGACTATACTGAAGAATTGGTTCAGGGGTGGCTGGGGCACTGGAGGGCCTGTTTTTTTTAAAGTAGAGGCACCAAATTTGCAGCATAGCTGCTGGCGCCTCTCCTCAAAAAGCCCTCCAAGTTTCAAAAAGATTGGACCAAGGGGATACAGTTTTATGGGCCCCAGAAGGAGGGGTCCCCATCCTCGGTTTCCTATGCAGCCTTGGTTGTGAGCAGAGCAGAAATCTGAGCTGGCCCCTGAAATGTTGTGCGTCAGCGCCCCCTAGCGCATCTTAGAGGGAACTGTGCTCCCATCTGTCATTCTTTTAATATCTCTCACAGGTATGGCTATTCAATCCTGTCTAACGCCTTCACAGTATTTAAAATTGCAAGGCCCCAACTTTTTTTGAGTGCTTCGGTTGACCGCCTGACATCATGTGAGAATTGTCTTCAATTTATAAATTCCATCTGGTTATTCTCTGAGTCATTATCCCCACCCCACCTTCTGGAGTAGATATAAATTACCTGCCTACCATTTTATTCTCACCTTGACACAGAGAGTACTCTATCTTTCTGTGTTATACCTATGCCAGTCACAGCTACTGGCGAAACATCAGGCTCTACAGTGCCAAGACCACGGCCACACAACCAGGAAAATCTACAGCAACTAAAGTTCAGGAAATGAATGCAAATTTTAAAAGATGGACTAACATTAACCTCTCTTGGGCAGTCAAGATTAATTTGGTTAAAATGTTTATTCTTCCTAAATTTATGTTCTTATTCAGAACTAGACAAATTATGATTTCTAAAGCAACTCTGGGTTCCCGGCAGAAACTGATAACTGATTTCTTCTAGTCAAACAAAAAGCATAGGTTTTCTTCTTGTTGTGTTATACAAGGCAGCCCAAAAAGGGAGTTTGGATCTGCCCGGTTTAGTGGCATACTATGAAGGTTTAAATTTAGAAAATGTGATGCACGGGTTCTCTAGCTACCCTTCCCCAGACAGCTGGAAACAAATAGAGATTTCGTACATTTCTCCGTGTTCCCTGGAGGAATATTTTTGGAATCTTCCCCAGTGCAGATGAGCACCGCAACCCTAGAGTCGGATTCGACTGGCTTTCGATCAAGGGAACCTTTACCTTTACTTTATGAAGGTTTAAATTTAGAAAATGTGATGCACGGGTTCTCTAGCTACCCTTCCCCAGACAGCTGGAAACAAATAGAGATTTTGTACACTTCTCCGTGTTCCCTGGAGGAATATTTTTGGAATCTTCCCCAGTGCAGAAGCAAACGACAACATTCTAATGTATTTCTAGACACTTCGTTAAAATTTGGGGACAAACAATGAAAACACCTAATTGCTAGTATTGCTTCCTCTTTGTCCTTTTTGATAACTCACGTATCAGATCTCTTAGACAAAGAGAAAATGTTGATAAATTGCACCTGGAAATTACAGTAGGGGAATCAATCCCGTGGTTCAGATATTTTCAGGTTAGGAGTATGGTCCATACGTATTTCTTTTAAAATGAAACAAATCAACCTGTCTCTGAATTTGAACTTCTGCTAAAACGCAGTAAATCCTCCACAGAGAGTTTAGTATGTAAACTGTATAAAATATTACTAGATAAAGCACACACGAAACCAGCTCATAATTTGAAGTTATGGTAATATATACATAATATAGCGGCACTACGACTCAAAAAGCAGTCCTGGAAGAACTGACATCATCTAGCCATGCCGAAAGTGAATGCCGGCCGGAACACGCCTGAAGCTTACAGCTGAACGAAATCCCCGTCGGCTGCAAAAGTGTGCGATTTAAAGAATTATATATGTTGTCCTCCCTTACCCTATGAAACATTGTTAGTCCCTTGTGAAAACATGTGTAACTCTAAATCGCTCAGAGCCAGCAGCTCTGCAAGGATTGAGTGATTAATAAATCGAAAGATTATTATTATTGTTGTTGTTGTTGTTATTGCTGCTATTATTATTATTATTATTATTATTATTTTGATTGCCAACAAAGAATACAACAGGAAGATTGGGTTAAAATCTGGGATACTCCTTGTTTTACCTCTAAAAATTTTAATGTTCGGTTTCAAGCACTTAAAATGACCACACACTTGCACTCGTCCCCAAAACAATGATATAATATGAAAGTAGCTAAAAACTGCAGATGCTGGAAAAATTGTGGCCAGGATGGTGACTTTTTACACTCTTGGTGGTCTTGTCCTAGGGTCAATACTTTCTGGGAACACATTGTGAATGAAATTAAGACAATTACAGGGGACTCTCTCTCTTCCTTCCCAGAAGTCATACTCCCGGGTTGGTGGCCAAGTGCCCTCTCTCATGAAATGAATGCAGAAAGAATCACATTATTATTGGCAACAGCAAGGTTAGTGTTAGCCGCACACTGGAAAAGCAATACGCCACCTTCCATACTCGTTTGGAGATTGTGGGTATGGGATTATTTCCTCATGGGTCAACTTTATGGATTTAGTTCTAATTTACGGACAGAGCACAGTCAAGAGAAATTTATTGCCTTTTGGTTCCCAGGAGTCTCTTATCTAACAAAAAGGGATGTCCTCCCCAAAAACAAATTTTATCATGATCTAATTTATTTTTTACCTCCCTGCTATATTTCATCACTGAATGGATTTGTCTTTCCGATAACATCTGCTCTTCACAGATTAAAATGATGTAAATTGGGTTGAAATGTTCGCGGTTTTGAACTTATCTGCTTTACAATTATCACACACTGTTCCTCATTTCCCTTGTGTTGTTTTTATGATTCTGGACTGATCTGTGGCACGATCGCTTTGTTTATATTTTGGTTTGGTTTGGTTTGGTTTGTCGACAAAAATGGTAATAAAAACAAAACTTAAAAAATGCGTATGCATAAAGGGCTCTCAAGTCGCAGCCAATATATCACGACCCCAACGAGAGCTTTTCAAGGCAAAGTGATTCATCAGAGTTGGTTCGCCATTGCCGTCCTCTGCAGAGTCTTCCTTGGTGGCCTTTCTCCCAAGTATTGACCCTGCTTAGCTTCCAAGATAGGATAAGTCTATACCATGCCACCTTCCTTCCAAGGTAGGATACAGGTTTCATTAAAAGTAGTATAGTAGAAAACTTTTGTTAACATTATGCCAGGTACTCTGTACATTGCACTGGCTTTTCTGGGGTGCAAAAATCCCCCCCCTTCAATTTCTGCTGCAGAGATTCTCTGGTTTGCAGAGATTCTCTGGTTTGCAGAGATGCTTTGACTAGTTAGTAAAAGTGAGCACAAAGGCAGACTCCTAGCTCTCAAAAATGCCTTATAGATGCTTGGGTTGGTCAGTTTGGTGTAGTGGTTAGCAGGGTGGACTCTAATCTGGGAGAACCGGGTTTGATTCCCTACTCGTCCACATGCAGCTGCTGGTGTGACCTTGGGTCAGTCACAAGTTCTCTCAGAGCTGTTCTCTCAAGGGCAGTTATCAAAAAGAGCTCTCTCAGCCCCGCCCACCTCACAGGGTGTCTGTTGTGGGGAGGGGAAGGGGAAGGAGATTGTAAACCACATGGAGACTCCTTTGGGTAGTGAAGGGCGGGGTATAAATCCAATCTCCTCCTCCTCCTCCTTCTCCTCTTCTTAATAATAACAATAACAATAACAATAACAACAACAACAATAATAATAATAATAATAATAATAATCTTTCAATTTATTAATCGCTCAATCCTGCAGAGCTTGCTGGCTCTGAGTGATTTACAGTTACTCATTCACGCGGGACTAACAATGATTTATGGGGGTAAGGGAGGACAACATATATCTTTTCAATCACACACATTCACAGTCAGCGAGGGTTTGTTCAGCTGCGGGTCAGGCGTGTTCCGTCGGCATATTCACTTCGGCTTGGCTAGATGACGTCAGCTTCTCCAGGTCTTGCAGCGCCGCACTGCCACCGCCTGGCCGGAACGGCCCATTACAGGCTTTTTCTTAGGCTTTCAATCTTGCGAGCTGAGCATTCCGGTTGCCGGCTAACACCTCCCCCCACCGGGGGGGTGGTGGTTGGTGTGCCCACCCTCTGTAAGGAGTGGTGCCCATTTTATCTACTCGCTGAAGCTTTCGAACCGCTGGGTGGACGGCGAGCTAGGGACAAGGCTGGTAGCTCACACCAACGTGGGGCTAGAACTGACAGCCGTACTGTTCAGCTCAGATGTTACTAACCAGAGGATAAATCCTCTGTGCCACCGCACTACTTCTTCTTCCTCTTCAACATGGAGAAAAGAGGCCCTCTCAAGTACCTGCTCAGAACACCAGTGGTGTGATGGAAATTTTCCCCCACCATCAAGTGCCAGCTGACGTATGGCGACCCTGTGGGGTTTTAAAGGCAAGAGATGTTTGGAGGTGGGTGGCCATTGCCTGCCTCCATGTCGACCCTGCTTAGCTTCTGAGATCTGGCAAGATCAGGGTATCCTGATCAGGGATTGGCTGAGAGTCGTGTGACTGGCCGAAGGTCACCCAGAAAGCTTCTGTGTCATGAGTGGGGATTTGCACCTGGGTTTCCCAGATTCCCAAGTTCAACACTTTCAGCACTGCTCCATGCTGGCTTTCGTGACGGAACGGCGTGTTGGAATTTGATTTTTGTTTTTTAACTGGCATAATTCTATATACGGAGTTAAATACAAGGAATTTTTCACTGTCTGCTTTTCTTTCCTGGCCATCGAAGACAAAGTTTGGGCCCAGTGGCACCTCGTCCTGATGCTTCAGCCCAACATGGCTACCCTCCTGAATCTATTTTCTGGCCATTGTCAGGGCTATTTTTCGGCAGGAACGCACAGGAACGGAGTTCCGGCTGGCTCCCGAGTTGTCCACGCCCAGCAGGAACTCATTAGCATAACAGGCCACACCCAACAGCAGAAACTCATTAGGATTGGCTACATTAGGGGTGTGTGGCCTAACATGCAAAGGAGTTCCTGCTACAAAAAAAGCCCTGGGTTTTGACAACAAAACAAGGTAAACAGAATAAGAAGCAAAAGGTGGGTGTGGCTGGATAACCACACTTCTGGTAATACGGGAATGCGGCCTAATATGCCAATGAGCTGTGCTGTCAGGGGTGTGGCCTAATATGCTAATATGTTTCTGCTGTTGGACGTGGCCAATTATGCTAATGAGTTCCTGCTGGGCTTTTTCTACAAAAAAAGCCCTGGCCATTATTATTCACTTTATTTTATTTTTTA
>NW_015160890.1:215274-216733 GCF_001447785.1 Gekko japonicus | reverse complement strand
CCTGCCTGCCTGGGGCCAGGGAGGGCCTTGGCGGGGCTTCCTCGCACTCCCGCTGGCCTTGCAGGTCCACCGCAGGGCCCCTGATGTCAGGGGGTGTGGCATATGCTAATGAGTTATGCTAAAGAGTTCCCCTAGCTCTTTTTCTATTAAATGACCCCTGACTTCATCCCCTCCCGCAGCAATATATTCATTTTATTTCATGTTTATTAATGAAAATCATTCTGTCATCTAGAGGAGGGCCCCCGACCTGGACGGCCCCAGCCCAGCCTGATCTCGTCAGAACTCAGGAGGTCAGCACTGGCCGACATGGAGGCCGGCCATGGCAGACCACCTCCGAAGGTCTCTTGCCTTGAAAGCCCCACAAGGGGTCACCATACATCAGCTGGGACTTGATCGGGGGGGGGGAATAATAGAGGGGGGTGTTTAAAAAAATGATCCGCCCCCCAATACCAAAGAGGCTCGGTATGCCACTGCTGTGAATTTCCTGCATCGTGCTGGGGGTTGGACTAGATGACCCTCGAGGTCCCTCCGAGCTCTATGTGTCGATGTCATTCCAGTTTGGCACTCCCACGCAGTGAAACGAGAGCAGGCTGAGGAAACGCCTTGCCCCCCTGCGGTTTCCCCTCCGGGAGTCTCATGTCTGCTCCAAAGAGGACAAGTCAGGAATCGAGCCTCCCCCCCTTCCCACCCCCAATCACAGAGGGCTTTGTCTGTCTGAAGTGGCACTCGAGGGAAATCTCTTTCCCAGCCCACCTTATCCAAACATTGGGATTCTGTCCGTGCTTCACCCTCCAAGAAGGGTCCCTCCAGCAAGGCCCCCCCGCCGCCCCCACAGGCTTCATGATTCTGTTAGGGAAGAGGCCTCACTGTACAAAATGGTGGGCTGGGCAGGGGGTGGTGTGGGGAGGAGGGGGGGCACCCAGCAGGCTTTATCCTGCAAGCCCTTGGAACAGCCCCAGCGACAAAAATGCAGCTTTCTGAGGAAAGGGGAGGGGGTTTGCTTCCGGTTCTGGGTTTAGACTGGCCGCCTGCCCACTCGCCAGAGGCCCAAATTGGGTGTGCCGAGGGAGGCCAAGCAGATGTGACTGGGCTGGCATTAGCGGATACTTTGAGGCTGTCTTTCTTTTTTCCGTAAAGAAGTAAAGTGGCCGCTGAGAGTGCCACAGATCCATCCAGTTGAGGCCACAAGGCTGGGGTGGGAGGGTAGCTAACCATGTCCGGTTTGGTGTGGTGGTTGGAGCGCGGACTCTAATCTGGGAGAACCGGGTTGGATTCCCCATTCCTCCCCGTGCAGCTGCTGGTGTGATCCCGGGTCAGTCACAATGTCTCTCAGAGCTGTTCTCTCACAGGCAGTTCTCGAGAGAGCTCTCTCAGCCCCACCTACCTCACAGCGTATCTGAGGGGAAGGTGAAGGAGATTTTAAGCCACTCTGAGACTCCTTCAGAATGGCTTAAAATCT
>NW_015160890.1:213450-214148 GCF_001447785.1 Gekko japonicus | reverse complement strand
GGAAGAGCTCCGTTTTACAGGCCCTGCGGAACTGCCCAAGGTCCCGCAGGGCCCGGATCTCTCCTGGGAGCTCATTCCACCAGGTAGGAGCCGCCACCGAAATGGTCTGGTAGTTATCAATCTGTACGTACTGAATGTTATTGCTGATTGGATGTAATGAATATTTATACCTGACTAGGATGAAATAATGACACACTCTGCACTTTACTAAATGATGATTATAAACAGATCACATTAGTTTGTTATAAGGTTTTTGCAGTGTATATTTATTGGTTGCTAGAATCTCCAGGTGGGGTCTGGTGATCTTCCAGTGTTATAACTCATCTCTAGACAACAGAGATAATCTCTCTGGAGGAAACGGCTGCTCTGGAGGGCGGGTCCTCTGGCATTTATACCCTGCTGAGCTTCCTTCTCTCCCTAAACTCCACCCTCACCAGGCTCCACCCCCAAAAAAAATCTCCAGGAATTTCCCAACCTGGAGTTGGCCACCCTGACACACACAGGTATAACATGGTGGGATGGTCTAAGCTCAGATAGCCTCCTGCTCCACCCCCTAAGTGACTGTGGAAGCAATTATAGGAAGCAGGAAAGGGTGGCATCTCAGCCAAACTGAACCCTCGTGATTGTCAGAGTCCAGGTGTGAGCCAAGTCAGAGTCCGAAGTCAGAGTCAAGGTTCAGTCCAGAAGATCAGCTACCA
>NW_015160890.1:211975-213310 GCF_001447785.1 Gekko japonicus | reverse complement strand
GTCTTGTGAGCAAAAATTCTACTTTGTGAGCTACTGACATTAAAGCTGTGAATGAGCCATTTGGCTACTGCATAAATTAGTTTGCTCTGGAGCCATCCTTCCCGAGCTAAGATAAAAATGTGTAAGCCGGAAGCTAAAAAACTGTGAGCTAGCTCACACTAACTCAGCTTAGAGGGAACACTGCCTGTGAGGTCGGTGGGGCTGAGAGAACTCTTTCGAGGACTTCCCTTTCGAGGACAGCTCTTATCAGAACTACGGCTTGCAAAAGGTCATCCAGCCAGGTGCAAGTGGAGGAGTGGGGAATCAAACCCCGTTCTCCCAGATTAGAGTTCACGCACTTAACCACTACGCCAAACTGGTTCCAGAGCATGGTCCAGAAAGCAAGGTCTAGTAGTCCAAGGTCATATACAAGAGCAAGCAGGTCTGAGATCCAAGTCCAAAGCCAATCCAAAGGTCACTGGAGGGAAGCAAAACCAGGAGCTGTGGTCACGGAGTCCACCAGGTGACTTGTTGTTTCCACACAGGCCTCTGCTGGAAGGTCTTACTTGCAGCCAACTGCTTGGGAGGAACCCTGCAGCTCCTCTTCATCGACAAGCAGCTGGCAGCGGGCCAGGAGACTTGGGCTTTGTCTTCTCTCCTGAAGCTCCATCCCAAGCCTTTGTCTCTGGTGCTCAAAGGGTGCGGGCAAGAGTCATTTTGTAGGAAAAGAGCTAGGGGAACTCATTAGCATAACTCATTAGCATATGCCACACCCCCTGACATCAGAGGCCCGGCGGTGGACCTGCAAGGCCGGTGGGAGTGCAAGGAAGCCCCGCCAAGGTCCTTCCTGGCCCCAGACAGGCAGGGGTGGGGAGAGGCGGGGAGGAAGCAACTTACCCTCCCTCTTCTCCTGCCTCCTCCTGGCTGAATGAGGGCCAGAAGCGGGGCAGCTGGAAGCAGGGGGCGGGGCTTCATCGTGTGCCCCGCCCCCCGCACCTCACCCGGGAGAACTGCGTTCCCCCGTGATCCCCCCCAAAATGACCTCTGGGTGCGGGGGAATCGGGACGGCTGGTAACGACCGCCTGGGCTTCCTCTGTTGGAACAGGGTTGGAAGGGGCTGGTGGCTCTGCCTCAGCTGTCGGCTGCAGTTCATATTTTTGCTTGTCGGCAGGGGTCATTTAGTAGAAAAAGAGGCGCAGGAGCTCATTAGCATAACTCATTGGCATAACTTGTTTGCATAGGCCACACCCCCTGACATCACCGGAAGTACGTCAGAAGGCAACACCCACCGCTCAGGCTCCACTGGACTGTTTTGGATTGCTAGCTATTGGGGGGGGGGGGGGGAAAGTGCAAATC
>NW_015160890.1:203064-211956 GCF_001447785.1 Gekko japonicus | reverse complement strand
CTCACAGAGGAGGGAGAGCTTGTACCTGAATAAAACTTGGTCTTAAACGTGCCACTGGACTATTTTGGACTGGGGGGCCAGGCTCTGCAACTTACCTGGCTGCTTCTTGCTCTGACTGAGGGCTGCTGGGAGCAGGGGGTGGGGCTTGTTGCATGTGCCCGCCCCCTGGGCTCTTTACTGCCGGAGCTCCGCTCCTGTGCGCTCCTGCAGGAAATGACCCCTGCTTCAGCGCTGCCTACCCCAGACTCCTCTTCTCCTGACTGACCCACAGCAGTGATGGCTTTAAGGAAATGGCACCTCCCAGTCCTTCCCCTGGCACCCAGGAAGTGGGTGGGGCCACTGTAAGGTGGCTCCTGTTCCTGTTTGCCCTTTGCTTTCTCCTTTCCTTCCTGGTCCCAGCTTTCCTTTATTTCTTTTTATTCCCCAGTCTCTTTCACTCTCCCCCCTCCGGCTTCCCTTCCTTTCTTTTTATGCCCCCCCTTTTTATTCCCCCTACCTGCAAAGTGACCAGGAAGGTATTGGATTTGGCTCCGCCTTCTACAGCAGGCACTTAGGGTTTGGCTGTCCCTCCTGTGGCAGCCATTTTGGGGTGGTGCTCACCTAGGGTTACCACCCTCCAGGTAGCACCTGGAGGTAGGGTTGCCAAGTCGAAATTTCTCCTTACCGGGGGACTTCCGCTCCTCGGCTGGGGCGCAGAAGTGATGAGACGATGCTGGGAATGCTGGGGGTGGGGCCATGACCATCTGAGCAAAAACCATAGAGTTTTCCCTTGGATGACCGTGGCCCCGCCCCCAGCGTGCCCGGCGTGGTCGCGTCACTTCCGGATGACGCACATGTCGGGGTGGGGCTCCCCCCAGGGCCCGATCCCCCAGTGGCGGGGAACAGGCCTCCGGGCGGGGTTTTCCCCGCCCCCTGGGGGGACTTGGGAAGCCTACTTGGAGGACTCCCACCGGTACAGTTGATCTCCAGACAACCAAGATCAGTTCCCCTGGAGAAGGCTGCTTCAGAGTGTGGACTCTATGGCATTCTACGCTGCTGAGGTCACTCCCCAAACCTCACCCTCCACAGGCTCCACCCCCAAAACCTCCAGGTATTTCCTAATCTGTCATTGCTTTGGACCTCCAGCTTCGGACTTTCCTTGGTTGCCAATACTCACCTGATTGGCGGGGGCCAAAGGGATGGGAGGTGATTGTCCTAGGGAGAAAAATCTAAAAAGAAAAATGAGGCTTGTTTATTTAGACCAAATTCTGACCATAGAGTTTCTGACAATTCCTAGAGCTACCTAGAAGTGAAAAGGGTAGCTCTAGCAATCACAACAAGCTCTGTGCTAATCTTACTATAGAGTTTCTGGTGATTGCTAGCGCTACCCTTGTCAGTTATGAGTATGTCTAGGAATCACCAGGAACTGTATGGGGAGAACCTCCGGGTGAAGCCATGTTGTTCTCCCCCCCCTTTTTTAAGTGGTATTTTTTCTCCTAGGATCAGAGGTCGATTCGGGGGGGATCGCAGGGGATCGCAGTTCCCCCGGGTGAGGTACTGGGGGGCGGGGCACATGATGAAGCCCCGCCCCCTGCTTCCGGCTGCCCCGCTTCTGGCCCTCATTCAGCCAGGAGGAGGCAGGAGAAGAGGGAGGGTAAGTTGCTTTCTCCCCGCCTCTCCCCACCCCTGCCTGCCTGGGGCCAGGGAGGGCCTTTGCGGGGCTTCTTCATACTCCCGCTGGCCTTGCAGGTCCACCGCCGGGCCTTATGATGTCAGGGGGTGTGGCATATGCTAATGAGTTATGCTCATGAGTTCCCCTAGCTCTTTTTCTACGAAACGACCCCTGCCTAGGATGCTGCCCCCCCAACCCTCCTGCCAGTTGCCAGTCATGGCTTGACCTATCTAGACATTTCCAGAAACTCTGTGGTAAAACCATAGAGTTTCTGATGATTCCTAGACAGCACTGGCATCCATTTTGGGTTTCCCCTGGAAGTAACCTCACACGGCCAGGCTGATAGCCGTGCTGTAAGAAATGGAAGGAGGGCCCCCCAAAGCAATGACAGACCTCTGTCACAGAGCTTTTGCTGGCCAGACATTTTGTCCTCTGTCGTTCCGCTAACTTGCACAATCGCTGATCAGTGATCAAGTCTGAAGACAGGCATAATAGGAGTGCATGCAGTAAAAGTTTCCAATTTTTAAAAGCCTGAAAATGGGACTTTTTTTTAAAAAAAAACCCTCTAATGGTCACCGTGTGTCTTCCTGTCATATGAATCTACCTTGGGGGAAGTCAGGTGCAGTGTCCTCTGACAGACTGGGTCCTTTCCGTCCAGATGGTGGAACAAAATTCTCATCCTGGGACCTGACCTGTGGGGTGCTGCAAGGTTGCATGCTATCCTCAAGGATCTTTAATATCTGTGTTTGGGCCTTAAATGAAATCATCCTAAGTTTTGGAGTTGTTTGTCTCCGATATATATATATGCATTTGCTTATTTATCAAAATATTCCTTCCCCCACCTTTCCTCTTGGAATATGCAGGGGATACCCAGCTCGATATTTCTTTATCTAAGCCTCCAACTGCAGTTGTCCACGTTCTAAACCAAAGTCTGGGTGCAGCGGTCAGGTGGGTGAGGAACAGCAAAACCGAACTGGAACGCTAGTTGGGAAAAACAAGACAGTTGTTAGGAAAATGGACTGATGGATTGAGGGGACTGATGTGCCAGTTCTGAACAGCGTCACCCCTTTCCCAGTAAGGTAAAGTGACTGGGACTTTCCCATTCTTTTTATCATCATTAATTAACTAGTTATTTTACTGCCGGAGCTCCGCTCCTGTGTGCTCCTGCAGGAAATGACCCCTGGATGTGACTATTGCTGTGTTAACTTTTTGTGTGGTTTCAAAAATAATATTTTAAATTTGTAAGCCACCCTGCATTTGGGGAACGTAAATGTTCTAAATAAATAAGGCTTCATGACCTAGTTCAGTGACAGCAATGAAGCCACCGCTGCCGCTAATATGTTAATAAAACGAGGGGGAAATGTGAATGTTAGAAAATAAATAGTTGGCTTCAGACAGACATCAACGAATGCCAGTAATCAAAATTAGGTGACGTTAGAGATATGAAGGCCCATAATAGTTGGGCATGGGATGGCTGAGTTTCTTTATTTACTTTCCAAAGGATGGGGGGAGGGATAAAAAGATATGCATCAGCAGGGGTCATTTCCTGCAGGGGCGCACAGGAGCGGAGCTCCGGCAGTAAAGAGCCCAGGGAGCAGGTACATGCAACAAGCCCCACCCCCTGCTCCCAGCAGCCCTCAGGCAGAGCAAGAAGCAGCCAGGTAAGTTGCAGAGCCCCCCGGCCCAAAACAGTCCAGTGGCACCTTTAAGACCAAGTTTTATTCAGGTACAAGCTCTCCCCCCTCTGTGAGGACGGATCTGCACATTCCCCTCCCCCAATAGCTAGCAATCCAAAACAGTCCAGTGGAGCCTGAGCAGTGGGTGTTGCCTTCTGACACTTCCGGTGATGTCAGGGGGTGTGGCGTATGCAAATCAGTTATGCTAATGAGTTATGCTAATGAGCTCCTGCACCTCTTTTTCTACAAAATGACCCCTGTAGCATCAGATAGCCTGGACATGTGGGTTTCTAGTTTCAGTTTCTCCCAATGTATCCATTGGCCAATTGAGCAGTTCTCTAAAGTAGTTAATGGCACCAATGGCTTTTCAGAACATGCATTATTCACATAGTAGACACTGAGGGATAAACCCCACCTATATAAAACTTAAATTCAGGTGGGCAGCTATGTTGGTCGGAAGCAACATAACAAAGTTTGAGGTCCCCTGGCACCTTTAAGACCAACAAAGTTTAATTCTGAACATGAAAGCTTATTTTTGTTGTTCAGTCGCACAGTCGAGTCCGACTCTTCGCGACCCCATGGACCAGATCACGCCAGGCAGAGGTCATTTCGCGGGGGATCGCAGTCCCCCCAGGTGAGGTGTGTGGGGGCGGGGCACATGACAAAGCCACACCCCCTGCTTCCGGCCACCCTGCTTCCAGCCCTCATTCAGCCAGGAGGAGAAAGGAGAAGAGGGAGGGTAAGTTGCTTCCTCCCCGCCTCTCCCCACCCCTGCCTGCCTGGGGCCAGGGAGGGCCTTGGCGGGGCTTCCTCGCACTCCTGCCGGCCTTGCAGGTCCACCGCCGGGCCTTATGATGTCAGGGGGTGTGGCATATGCTAATGAGTTATGCTAATGAGTTCCCTTTGCTCTTTTTCTACGAAACGACCCCTGACGCCAGGCCTTCTGGTCGTCCGCCGTCTTCTGAAGTTTGCTCAATTTCATGTTCGTTGCATCTATGACACTGTCTAACCATCTCATCCTTATACCCAGAATTAAACTTTGTTGGTCTTAAAGGTGCTGGAGGACCTCAGACTTTGTTCTGTGTAAAACTTGTGAGTGTTAAAAAAACAAAATACTAGTATCTTATCTTGTTTTGTATAGCAAGAGGATTCACAGCAAGGGCGGGAATATGAGATGCGTCCAGCGTCCAGTAGCACCTCTACGGTGCCCTTTTCATCAAAGTATCTGTTCTCCTTCATGCGCTTGCAGAATAAATTATTTTTTGGGGGGAAGTTATGTGGTAGATTTTCATCAGTTTGATGTCACCCATGGGGGGGGGAGGTCTGCTTGCTGAGGCCCGATCACAACGTCACTGGTGTGGATCAAGAGTTCTGATGTACGGTCTGATCCCCCCATCAGCCCTGAACGAGGAACTGGGTGACTCCCCGGGTCCCTCCGGGGTGGTCGTCGTCTCCCTCTGGGGAAGGTGGCCCACGAAGGGAACTGAGAAGGCCAAAAGGAAGGCCAGGGAGGAAGGAGAGAGTCCCTGGCCCCTTGGAACTGACTCCTTCCCTGCCTTTCTCTGGGAGGGGAGGGCTATCCCTGGCCTCCGGTGGGCCGACTGCTCCCAGTCATCCCCACAGACTCTGAGTACCCCAAGCTGGTTTCCCCCGAGGTTCACACCAAATGCCCCCTACGAGCCCCTGTTGCAAAGGGAGTCAAAAGATCAAGGATTTGTAATCAGTCTTTCCCAGTTGCCTTTGGAGATGCCGGCAGAGGGGCTGATGGTGGAGATTGCATCCAGAGACGATTGGGAGGATTTGCTTTGTCCCCTTCTCTCTCTTTATCTCTCTCTTCCCCCCCACCCCATCCCTTTCCTTGGTGCATTTGTCTTTGAGGAACCTGGGGTGTTCTTTTGATCACTTCAGTCTCTCTCTCTGGCACTTGAGTCCTGATTGGCTGAAGGACTTACGGGAGGGGGGGGAGAGAAAAATCTTTAATTAAGTAGATAATCTCTTCTTACGAATTTTCGGTGGCTCCATTTCACACACACACACACACACACATACACACACACACCCCTTGCTATGCACTTCAGGACGGATTGTCCTTCAGCGTGGTTGGGATTTGGGGGTCATTCAACTTCTCTTCTCACTTGAGGAGCAGACGCAAGAAGTTCCTTTTCTCTTCTCAGGGCCGCCCCCCCCATCACCACCCTAGCATTTCAAGACCTTCCTTTGCACCCTGTCCGTCCGTCCGTCCGTCTCCCTCTCCTTCCCTCTCTCCCCCCCCCTTCTGTCTTTTTGGATTATGTTTCGGATGGGCTCCTATCCAGGCACCGTGCTCCTAGTCTCCTTCTTCCACTTCAGCCACCCTTGGTGAGTATTTCCAGCTTCTTGCTTTGCGCTCTAGAGGGTGAGATGGGAGTCCCAATGTTCCCTCTAAGCTGTGGAGTCTTGTGAGCAAAAATTCCACTTTGTGAGCTGCTGGCATTAAAGTGGTGAGCCAGCGGTTTGGCCTCTGCATAATTTAGTTTGCTCTGGAGCCCCATCCTTCCTGAGCTAAGACAAAAATGTGTGAGCTGGAGGCTAAAAAACTGCGAGCCAGCTCACACCAACTCAGCTTAGAGGGAACACTGGACGGGACTAATGTTCCCTCTAAACTGTGGAGTCTTGTGAGCAAAAGTTCTACTTTGTGAGCTGCCGGCATTAAAGTGGTGAGCGAGCCGTTTGGCTCCTGCGTAATTTAGTTTGCTCTGGAGCCACATCCTTCCTGAGCTAGGACAAAAATGTGTGAGCCAGAGGCTAAAAAACTGTGAGCTGGCTCACACTCACTCAGCTTAGAGGGGACACTGGATGGGACGCAGCACTAGGGCGTGCCCTCCTGGTCTCCCCGTCCCTGGACCAGTCACGGTTCTCTTTCTTTCTTTCCCTTGGGTCTTCCTAATGCCTTGTGTTCTGTAAAGCCCAAGTTCACTGAGGGACAGATCCCAGCAGATCCCTTTTGGATTCCAGAATCCCCGACGACGGCCGCTGCGATAAATCGGTGGGAGCCCCTCCTAAAAGATCCGGGACATCACTTCCAATTTTCCAGATGAGACCATCGCTCTACTGGGCGGAGGGTTCCTCCAGTTCTTCTGCACTGTTGGTCTCCTGTTTTATGCCCCCCCAAAAGTCATCAACCGTGCAGCTGCCCCCAGGACTGCTGGCAGTGCCCCTTTCCTGCGGGGCAGCCGAAATTCATGGCTTCTTCTCTTGACATGAGTTAGGACTGGTCAAGGGGAGTATTCTCACAAGAGGAGAGCCTTTGGCAGCATCTTTTTAAGAGCAGAGTTCGGTCTCTCTGGCACCTTCCCACGGTAGTCAGCAACGCTTCGCCTTTCTCCCATCCTACAGGGAGTCGTTTCTGCAGGCTGTTTCTGCAGGCTGGCTGTGTCGGGCTACGATTTCAGTGTACGACCTGGCAGGAGTGTCGAGGGATCCGGCACCAGAGGCCGAGCGCCTTCTTGGCAGCTAGGAAGTCCCTGGGGTCTCCCGTTCAAAGGCCCCATGCTGAAGGTGCAGGGAGAGTCCCGGGATTGCTAAAGCAGCCAGGGCAGGAATCCGTGTTTTGACCCGGCGAAAGGCGGCTTCAGAGTCCTGCACGGCTGGACCAAGAGTGGGGGGCTTGTGCAACTCTGCACGGCATGGGAATTGTGTGCTTGCCTTGCGGTTTGTTTGTTTTTTGCAAAAGATGTTGGAGTGGGACAGAGCTATGCTGAGGTTTTGCAGAACTGGGCACTGGTGTTTGCTAGCGCGGGCTCTGACCCGTTTTCAAGCGGCACTGGGCAGAACGAACCCTGAGAACAAGGATTTTGTTTCTCTCTTGCTTAGCTTCCCCGCACGGAGAAATCCCAGTGGCATTAAGTTGTGCGAGGAGTTAAGCAAGAGCCAGAGTCTGTGCTGGCCGTGTTGTGAGCAGGCTGGGGTGGGGGGGAGTCTGCCGTCCATCAGGGTCCAGCGTGCACGTACCAAGTGTCCCTTTCAGCCACCTTAACTCCACTGACATCCCCTTACCTAGGAGGTGGGGAAATCAGCCATGCTGGCTGCAAAACGACTGTTTCGAATCCTTCCGGGTGCTTCTCCCTAGGACCAAGAGACCAATAAGCAGAAGTGACAGAAAATTGCATTTTGAGCTGTATCTACCCAAGAGCAGCTGCTTTAATGTCCAAAGGAAGTCTTGGAATGGAGCAAACAGATTTTTTTTTGGCATCAACAGCTTTCTTGCTAGCGATTTGTTTGACTTCCAAGCTTTGCTAAACTGATTTAACACATGCTTTGGTTGAGGAAACCGGCGTCTCTGACCAAGCCTGGATGAATTGGGTTAGATTGGCTGATAAATTCTAACCCAGCAACTTCACACTGAATTCACAACATCTCCTTTTTTTGAAGCGCTTTTGTTGTGCCGTGGCAGTGCCACGGGCAGTTAAAGTGTTCTCTCACGGCTTTCTGGAAGGATCCGTTTCTGGAGTTATATTTGTTTGCTTACTCCCCAAGCTGACCTGTTTCAACCTGTGTCGGCAGTGGAAGGACATTTTTGGCAAATGATGACACCCATTACCCTGGAGAGAGGGCTGGCGAAAGCCCCCTGAGGGCATAACTGACTTAATTTGGTCTTGCTGCCCAAGAGGATTTGGGGGCACAGTTGGCACCTGGGTTTGCTTTAGGGTCGCATTCCTGGGTCCATGTCCTCATTGTTCTTTGTTTTAGAAATTCGAATCCTTCGTGTGAAGCCATGGCAATGATTCCAGACTGTCATTTACCTTATTAGATCTCTCCGTTAAATCTCTCCCCTTTCCATATTCAGACTCCTAATTCAATTCCTAATTCTTTTAAAAAAGAAATCTGCCCTACAGATGACACACTTATCCCACAAAGACATAATTTTTTTTACGGCTTTTCTAATTCCTGGAAACTCGTCCGCACAAACTCAGACTGGCGTGAGGGACTTAAGCAGCAAAAAAAGTGCAATTTTAAACTCACTTCGGGTCAGTTCTTAGGCTGAAGCTGATATGCCCCCGTTGAAACCAGAGGGCATTAAACCTGATTACATCCAACTGGTTTTAGTCCTGTTGCCTCGCGCTGTCATAAGCCAAAAAACAGCGTGCCTTAACGCTGCTATAGACTGAGCTCTATAGCTCTATGCTGTTTGAAGGATTAAGTGGTAGAGAATCTCCTATTTAGTTAGTTGTTCCATCTCTTATTCAAGGAAACATGTTTAAATGTTTATGGATGCAAAGCAGTGATCTGTGCTAAGTGGAGGTATATTCAGGCATATTCTAAGGAACACCGTCCTTTCCCCTTTCCTGATTGTACATCCACCGTTTATTATGAAAATTTCCAAGGACAACTTTTGAGTCAACTTCCATGAAAGTAGATTCAGGTGGGTAGCTGTTTTGGTCTGAAGCAGAAGGATAACATGTGAGTCCACTCACACCTTTAAGACCAACAGAGTATAATTCTGGCTATAAGCATTTGTGTGCATGTACACCTTTAAGTCTGGGTATAAGCTTTTGTGTGCGTGCACACCTTTAAGACCAACAAAGT
>NW_015160890.1:200296-200398 GCF_001447785.1 Gekko japonicus | reverse complement strand
ACTTGAGTCCTGATTGGCTGAAGGACTTACGGGAGGGGGGGGGAGAGAAAAATCTTTAATTAAGTAGATAATCTCTTCTTACGAATTTTCGGTGGCTCCATT
>NW_015160890.1:199859-200074 GCF_001447785.1 Gekko japonicus | reverse complement strand
ACCCTGTCCGTCCGTCAGTCCGTCTCCCTCTCCTTCCCTCTCTCCCCCCCCCTTCTGTCTTTTTGGATTATGTTTCGGATGGGCTCCTATCCAGGCACCGTGCTCCTAGTCTCCTTCTTCCACTTCAGCCACCCTTGGTGAGTATTTCCAGCTTCTTGCTTTGCGTTCTAGAGGGTGAGATGGGATGTTCCCTCTAAGCTGTGGAGTCTTGTGAG
>NW_015160890.1:191993-199822 GCF_001447785.1 Gekko japonicus | reverse complement strand
AGCGGTTTGGCCTCTGCATAATTTAGTTTGCTCTGGAGCCCTCCTTCCTGAGCTAAGACAAAAATGTGTGAGCTGGAGGCTAAAAAACTGCGAGCCAGCTCACACCAACTCAGCTTAGAGGGAACACTGGACGGGACCAATGTTCCCTCTAAACTGTGGAGTCTTGTGAGCAAAAGTTCTACTTTGTGAGCTGCCGGCATTAAAGTGGTGAGCGAGCCGTTTGGCTCCTGCGTAATTTAGTTTGCTCTGGAGCCACATCCTTCCTGAGCTAGGACAAAAATGTGTGAGCCAGAGGCTAAAAAACTGTGAGCTGGCTCACACTCACTCAGCTTAGAGGGGACACTGGATGGGACGCAGCACTAGGGCGTGCCCTCCTGGTCTCCCCGTCCCTGGACCAGTCACGGTTCTCTTTCTTTCTTTCCCTTGGGTCTTCCTAATGCCTTGTGTTCTGTAAAGCCCAAGTTCACTGAGGGACAGATCCCAGCAGATCCCTTTTGGATTCCAGAATCCCCGACAACGGCCACTGCGATAAATCGGTGGGAGCCCCTCCTAAAAGATCCGGTACATCACTTCCAATTTTCCAGATGAGACCATCGCTCTACTGGGCGGAGGGTTCCTCCAGTTCTTCTGCACTGTTGGTCTCCTGTTTTATGCCCCCCCAAAAGTCATCAACCGTGCAGCTGCCCCCAGGACTGCTGGCAGTGCCCCTTTCCTGCGGGGCAGCCGAAATTCATGGCTTCTTCTCTTGACATGAGTTAGGACTGGTCAAGGGGAGTATTCTCACGAGAGGAGAGCCTGACCTTTGGCCGCATCTTTTTAAGATCAGAGTTCGGTCTCTCTGGCACCTTCCCACGGCAGACAGCAATGCTTCGCCTTCCTCCCATCACAGGGAGTCGTTTCTGCAGGCTGTTTCTGCAGGCTGGCTGTGTCGGGCTACGATTTCAGTGTACGACCTGGCAGGAGTGTCGAGGGATCCGGCACCAGAGGCCGAGCGCCTTCTTGGCAGCTAGGAAGTCCCTGGGGTCTCCCGTTCAAAGGCCCCATGCTGAAGGTGCAGGGAGAGTCCCGGGATTGCTAAAGCAGCCAGGGCAGGAATCCGTGTTTTGACCCGGCGAAAGGCGGCTTCAGAGTCCTGCACGGCTGGACCAAGAGTGGGGGGCTTGTGCAACTCTGCACGGCATGGGAATTGTGTGCTTGCCTTGCGGTTTGTTTGTTTTTTGCAAAAGATGTTGGAGTGGGACAGAGCTATGCTGAGGTTTTGCAGAACTGGGCACTGGTGTTTGCTAGCGCGGGCTCTGACCCGTTTTCAAGCGGCACTGGGCAGAACGAACCCTGAGAACAAGGATTTTGTTTCTCTCTTGCTTAGCTTCCCCGCACGGAGAAATCCCAGTGGCATTAAGTTGTGCGAGGAGTTAAGCAAGAGCCAGAGTCTGTGCTGGCCGTGTTGTGAGCAGGCTGGGGTGGGGGGGAGTCTGCCGTCCATCAGGGTCCAGCGTGCACGTACCAAGTGTCCCTTTCAGCCACCTTAACTCCACTGACATCCCCTTACCTAGGAGGTGGGGAAATCAGCCATGCTGGCTGCAAAACGACTGTTTCGAATCCTTCCGGGTGCTTCTCCCTAGGACCAAGAGACCAATAAGCAGAAGTGACAGAAAATTGCATTTTGAGCTGTATCTACCCAAGAGCAGCTGGAAGTCTTGGAATGGAGCAAACAGATTTTTTTTTGGCATCAACAGCTTTCTTGCTAGCGATTTGTTTGACTTCCAAGCTTTGCTAAACTGATTTAACACATGTATTGGTTGAGGAAACCGTCGTCTCTATCCAAGCCTGGATGCATTGGGTTAGACTGGCTGATAAATTCTAACCCAGCAATTTCACACTGAATTCACAACATCTCCTTTTTTTGAAGCGCTTTTGTTGTGCCGTGGCAGTGCCACGGGCAGTTAAAGTGTTCTCTCACGGCTTTCTGGAAGGATCCGTTTTTGGAGTTACATTTGTTTGCTTATTCTCCAAGCTGACCTGTTTCAACCTGTGTCGGCAGTGGAAGGACATTTTTGGCAAATGATGACACCCATTACCCTGGAGAGAGGGCTGGCGAAAGCCCCCTGAGGGCATAACTGACTTAATTTGGTCTTGCTGCCCAAGAGGATTTGGGGGCACAGTTGGCACCTGGGTTTGCTTTAGGGTCGCATTCCTGGGTCCATGTCCTCATTGTTCTTTGTTTTAGAAATTCGAATCCTTCGTGTGAAGCCATGGCAATGATTCCAGACTGTCATTTACCTTATTAGATCTCTCCGTTAAATCTCTCCCCTTTCCATATTCAGACTCCTAATTCAATTCCTAATTCTTTTAAAAAAGAAATCTGCCCTACAGATGACACACTTATCCCACAAAGACATAATTTTTTTTACGGCTTTTCTAATTCCTGGAAACTCGTCCGCACAAACTCAGACTGGCGTGAGGGACTTAAGCAGCAAAAAAAGTGCAATTTTAAACTCACTTCGGGTCAGTTCTTAGGCTGAAGCTGATATGCCCCCGTTGAAACCAGAGGGCATTAAACCTGATTACATCCAACTGGTTTTAGTCCTGTTGCCTCGCGCTGTCATAAGCCAAAAAACAGCGTGCCTTAACGCTGCTATAGACTGAGCTCTATAGCTCTATGCTGTTTGAAGGATTAAGTGGTAGAGAATCTCCTATTTAGTTAGTTGTTCCATCTCTTATTCAAGGAAACATGTTTAAATGTTTATGGATGCAAAGCAGTGATCTGTGCTAAGTGGAGGTATATTCAGGCATATTCTAAGGAACACCGTCCTTTCCCCTTTCCTGATTGTACATCCACCGTTTATTATGAAAATTTCCAAGGACAACTTTTGAGTCAACTTCCATGAAAGTAGATTCAGGTGGGTAGCTGTTTTGGTCTGAAGCAGAAGGATAACATGTGAGTCCACTCACACCTTTAAGACCAACAGAGTATAATTCTGGCTATAAGCATTTGTGTGCATGTACACCTTTAAGTCTGGGTATAAGCTTTTGTGTGCGTGCACACCTTTAAGACCAACAAAGTCTAATTCTGGCTATAAGCTTTTGTGTGCGTGCACACCTTTAAGACCAACAAAGTCTAATTTCGGGTATAAGCTTTTGTGTGCATGCACACCTTTAAGACCAACAAAGTTTAATTCCAGGTATAAGCTTTTGTGTGCGTGCAAAACTTTAAGGCCAACAAAGTTTAAATCTGGGCATAAGCTTTTGTGTGCATGCGTATGAAAGCTTATACCCAGAATAGAACTTTGTTGGTCTTAACGGTGCCCCTGGACTCAGACTTTGTTTTTCCAAGTCAACTGTTACTGTGCCTGCATGGGAGATCATCTAGATTTGAGTCCCGAAGCACCTTAAAGACCAGGAGGATTTCCATGATATGAGACTTTCAGAGTCAAAGAGAGTTTTGCCCCTTGAGTGCTTCTGCCCTGGGAATCTTTTCAGCCTTTTAGGTGCTGCTGAACTCGAATCTGGCTCTTCTATGGCAGACCAACTCAGCCTCCCATCTGAAACGGGGACGTCATTACATACCACTTCCTTGATCGTTAGTCATCTCATGCCATCTGTGGGTCCATTAACTGTTTCAGGATAATACTCGCCATGTCTTTAACAATCTGTCTTTCAAAAAAAGAAAAAAAAGAAGTAATGTATGGCCCAGTAAGGCACTACTTTTCTGACTCTCTGAATGCATTTGCCCCATCCAGTGAGAGACGCTTCTGAAGTGGAATCGGGTTCCTGGATGCGGCTTGCGCACTTTGCAAGTGGTTGCGATGAGCAGGACGAGGCCCCTCTTCAGAGCAGCTGGGCTTGCATGTGAGAAGGTTCCAGACCAAAGACTGGCATGCTCAAGCCAAATGCTCATGCTCCATTGCTGGGTAGAGAGAGGGAACGACCACATTTCCTCTGCTCTGGATTAGAGTGACCATCTGGCTGTACAGTCCGTTGGAGTCAATAGGAATTTCTTCTGTGTACAATCTTCTTTTTAATTCCCCCCCCTGTCCTTTGATATTATATAGTAGAAAAAATTCAGAGTCCAGTGGCATAGTATAGCAAATTTAGAGTCCAGTGGCACCTTTAAGACCAACAAAGGTTTATTCAAGGTACGAGCTTTCGAATGCTCGTACCTTGAATAAAGTTTTGTTGGTCTTAAAGGTGCCACTGGACTCCAAATTTGTTCTACGGTACTGTTTCAGACCAACACAGCTGACTACCTGGAATTATATAGGGTTATTATCCACGTAATGTGTTTGAGATAGCAATTCTTTCTGGGTAATCTGAGAGATTATTTCTTCCAGGGCTTTTGGAACAACTCTCTCTCTCTCTCTCTCTCTCTCTCTCTCTCTCTCTCTCTCTCTCTCTCTCTCTCTCTTGTCGTGAGAAAGATCAGATTTATTCAACTTTGTCGCCAAATAGTGTGAACGATGTGCATAATCAGACCGAAATTGCTGAACAGGAATAAATGCATCGTTGTGGAACCGAGAGGACAGAAATGGAAACGGAGTCAATTGTGAACAGCGGGCCTTGGTACTTGTTAGCGTCTCACTTGCCGTTTCTAAAGGCCTGTTTTTTGTTTGCTTGAAGAGGAGGTCTTGAGGTCACTTTAGGCCGAAGCAGTTTGCCTAAACGAATACAGCCACAGTCTCCAAAGGTTTATCTAGCAAATATGATTTGCAGCATGATAACTGATTAACTTAATATCATCGTAATGCCTTCGAAGATTAGTCATGACATTGTGGGTGGGTTAGGGCCCTGGCTATGAGGGCACTCTACTTTTGGCGTGGTCGTTAAGAGCGCGGACTCTAATCTGGGAGAACCGGGTTTGATTCTACACTCTTGCTCCACATGCAGCTGCTGGGTGTGACCTTGGGTCAGTCATTTCTTTTGGAGCTCTGCTCTCAAGAGCAGTCCTCGAAAGAGCTCTCTCAGTCACACCTACCTCACAGGCAGTGTTCCCTCTAAGCTGAGTTAGTGTGAGCTACCTCATAGGTTTTTAGCCTCCAGCTCACACATTTTTGTCTTGGCTCAGGAAGGATGGCTCCATAGCTACGTTCCCTCTAAGCTGTGGAGTCCTGTGAGCAAAAATTCTACTTTGTGAGCTACTGGCATGAACGTTGTGAGCGAGTGATTGGGCTGCTGCATCAATGAGTTTGCTCTGGAGCCATCCTTCCTGAGCTAAGGCAAAAATGTGTGAGCCGGAGGCTAAAAAACTGTGAAATAAATCCAATCCCTTCTTCTCCTGTCACCGCTAATGACAAAAAGTTTGCCCCAAATGGAGTCTCACAACAACATCCTCATGTAAAGGGGCCCGTGAAAGATGGCTGCAAAGAATTGCAGTGGAGTGCAGCACCAACATCATAACCGCGGCAGCTGTAAGACTGTTTCCGGACGCAGCCTCCTGACCTTCATTCTATCCCATTTGATGACCGGGGACCAAGTTTGCACTGCTGGAGGGGCCAGTAAATTGTCTTAAACGCCTAGCGGTAACCCCCTCCCCCCTGCAAATTTTGTCTTTACAGGCATTTCTCACATTTCTGTCCCTCCCGTTCTCCAAAGAGCTGAAGGTGGCCAGCAGAGTTTGTTGCCAATGTTGTCCTCTCGGCATCCCTTGAGGTCGGTTAAGTTCCAAGAGCACATCTGGCCCGTGGTCACCCAGCAGGCTTGTGGCCGAGGGGGAAGCGGAACCTGGGTTCTTGTTCAACACATGAGCCGCTGTAAACGCTTCTGTTTGTGAAACCTTCATGTTCAGAGAAGGGTTGCTGGGGGACCCCCTGGCCAACAGCGGGGGATGGGTTTGCCAGATCCAGGCTGGAAAATCCCGGATATTTGGGGATGGAGCCCGGGAGAGGATAGGGACCTCCGTGGGGTACAATGCCATAGGGAGTCCCCCCTCCAGAGCATCCATTTTCTCCAGGGGGACTGATCTTTCGAGTCTGGAGATGAGCTATAATTCTGGGGGATCCCCAGGTTCCACCTGGAACCAGAACAGTCATGTTTACATTGTTTGACTTATGCAGGGGTAAATTCAAGAGCTGTGGTTCCAGAAAAAATTATGCCTGAAGAAGATTTGTTCGAAACACACAGGTTATGCCTGGGAGGCGTGTTGCTAGGCCGGCATGCTAGCTGAATCACCTCATGGGAAAATACATCTACTAGGCTTGCTTGCTAAGCTGAATCATCACAGTGAGAAATACAAGCTGCCTGCTAGCTTTACCTGATGGATCATCACTTGGGAAATGTACAATAGGTTGCTGCATTGTTAGTGCAAATAACGGTACATTGGTATTTATCCTCCATCAGGAAGAAGACAGGTGGACTCTTCATGTTATATAACTTAGTCTGAAAGTGTTTGAAATGTGATGTTGTCGTTTGAAAGTGTTTACAATACACTAGAGTTGATGTTGTGTACAAAAAGCAAATATATTTAGCTATAAGTACATGTGAATATTGTGTTTATTATTTCAACACGGTGTTTTCTGTGTTTACCCACCTGGAAGCTGGCAACCCTAGTTCAGAGACAGCATTTCTCTAATCAACGGCTTAAATTGTTGAATTATAGCACAAAACTATTTAAACTTAAATCAATGTGAGTGTTGGCCAAAGCAAGTTTGGGTCCCCTAAGGCTTTTGAAAAAATGTATCAAATACTTACCATTCACCTTCTTTTTTATGTCGTATTGTTGCTGCAAAACCAGAATGACTTAAAATGAAAACATTCCCGTCTCAGTGGTCAAACACAGTTTGAGTCCAGTGGCACCTTCAAGACCAACGGAGTTTAATTCTGGGTATCAGCTTTTGTGTTCATCCAACGGTGTGTGGATGCAGTCTTGAGCAATGCTCCCTCTAAGCTGTGGAGTCTTGTGAGCAAAAATCCTACTTTGCGAGCTGCTGGCATTCAAGTTGTGAGCGGGTGATGTGGCTGCTGCATAAATTAGTTTGCTCTGGAGCCCTCCTTCCTGAGCCAAGACAAAAAACTGTGAGCTAGCTCACACTAACTCAGCTTAGAGGGAACACTGGTCTTGAGTTCAGCTTCAATTGTCTGAGGGTCTTATTCCTAGAAGGAAAGCCAGGAATGCAAAATATCTGTTGGCTGTGGAGCCTCTGCGAAGCCTCTGCTTGGCATGCAAAAGGGTCCCAGGTTCAATCCCCGGCATCTCCAGTTAAAAAGGACCAGGCAAGACGTGACGTGAAAGACCTCAGCTGGAGCCCCTGGAGAGCCACTGCCCGTCTAAATACTGACTTTGATGGACTGATAATCTAATTTAGCAAAAGGCAGGTTCGTGTGTTCATGTGTTCATGTGTGTGAGATGGTCTTTCCTGAAGTCTGTGCATTTGGGTGGCTTTCTGGTCCAGGAATACCAACTGATCATTTATTGCCTTTTGTCTTTAGTTGATCAGTTTAGAGTACTCTTCTAATTAATTAAAGCTGTCAGCTTCTGCATAACCAGCCAGCCTTCTTGCAATCTTGTCATAGGCACGCCTGGCGTAGTTTCAAGGAAGTCACTCCATTTATTTATTTAATTACATTTCTGAAACACCCAATCCCCCTGATTGTGGGGCTCTAGGCGACGTACAAATTTACAACGATAAAATCCATAAAAACCAGTATCAAAACATATAATTCACTAGTTAAAGTCAGGTGGTGAAATTTTGTGCTTCCCTCCCGTATTTCCGGCCTGTGGGTACCTCATGAGCAGGGCTATTTTTGGGCAGGAACGCACAGGAACGGAGTTCCGGCTGGCTCCCAAGTTGGCCACGCCCAGCAGGAACTCATTAGCATAATAGGCCACACCCAAC
>NW_015160890.1:183326-191949 GCF_001447785.1 Gekko japonicus | reverse complement strand
TCTGATCTGAGAGAACCGGGTTTGATTCCCCCACTCCTCCTCCACTTGCACCTGGCTAGATGACCTTGGGCAAGCCACAGTTCTGACAAGAGCTGTCCTTGAAAAAAGAGCAGTTTCTCTCAGAACTCTCGCAGCCCCACCTACCTCACAGGATGCCTGGTGCGCATGTGGATTTCCGTTGCACCCCCTTGCTTGCCTCTGTCACTCTCAGCATGAAGGTGGGGTGGAGATGTGAGCGGACAGGTAGCCAGGTGTGGAGAGGCAAGGTTGGGGGGGTGGCAGTGAAGAGGGGGTGGGGGCAAAGAGAGGTGGTTTGCCTTTGACTTCTTCCGCAGAGCCTTCCGTGGTGGTGGATGAAGTTAATTGTCAGGCGGGCGAGAGGAGGTGGAGGCTATCGTTGGAAATTTTCAGTGTTTTTTTAATTTTTATTAATTAATACACATTCTTGCGATATCAACAAAAACACGATCACATTTGCATTTACAACAATATAACAAATTAAATGAAACACGTTGCATTACTTTATAGAATACAAAGCCTGTAACAACAGTACAACTATCTACCTAAGTTTGGGTTCCGAGTGAAAAGTGGCAACCTTTTTAATGATAGAACAGACAACATTGTATAAACCGATAGTCACTAAGATTGTGTAGAGAGTAGACATGACATACGAGAGAAGAGGAATCATTTGAAAAACTGATGAAGAAAGACGAAGATAAAAGCTAGATTTTATGAGATTTGAGAACTAGTGTTGAAATTCGTACCCCTTGCGCACATTTGCATGTGACAGTAATGGGATATCGGGGATGCCCTTCAGAAATCAGGAGATGCTGAATTCAGATGCTGTATGAATATAGGTAAATGTGGCTCTTCCTCGCCAGCCCTGTCTGTCATTCTACTTCCAAGTACTGGTGTTGATGTTTAAAACTCTCAATGCCCTGGACTGATGAGTTTCCTCCCCTCCATTGGGGGCTTGCAAGGAAATAAAACTGGTAAGGGTATGCAGTAGAATCCCCCCCCCCCATTGCTCCAAAATTAGAAAAGCCCTGCAAAAAGAAATTAACTGGACGGCGTCTCGCTTATGACTTTAGGAAGTTGGTCTGCTGAGTTTCGCGTCACCTGGCATTGTGCCGGCTGTATTGTGGTCAGGGCTTGGTTGTGGTCTCCGGGCACTTCTTCAAAGACTGTGAATTAGGGATTTTAACAGGTTTCGTGGTTCTCAGTTGTGTGAGGGCTTGTCTGACTCTGACAGCTCTTTATGTTTTACAGTTGTATTCTTACACATGCCTGCCTCTTTAAGAAAGGCTGAAAGGATAGAAAGAAACTTGAAATGAAATCGATGCAAATATTGTAGGTTTCCCTGTGTCTATTTGAGTTTCATTTCTGGGTAAGTTTTCATTTATTCAGGTGGTTTAATACTAAAGGGTTGGGTTTTGTTTTTCTTTTTGACGAGTTTAAGATACAAGATTTATGTTCATAAGAGGCCAAACAATCTGCTTTATTATACTAATGAATTTGAATTCTATGAGAAACAGTGAGATTTCAGTGTGATTTCCTCGTTTCTCCACTTGCTAACTAGAGTTGAAACATATTTGTGGTGACTTTTTAACAAATTCTACTTGAAATCCAATTTTCTTATCTATCTGTCTATCTGTCGGTCTATCTATCTATCTATCATCTATCTATCTATCATCTATCTATCTGTCTGTCTGTCTGTCTGTCTGTCTGTCTGTCTGTGTCTGTCTGTCTGTCTGTCTGTCTGTCTGTCTATCTATCTATCTATCTATCTATATCTGTCTGTCTATATCTATATCTATATCAGGTACAAGCTCTCCCTCCTCTGCGAGGACAGATCTGTGCGTTCCCTGCCCCCATAGCTAGCAATCCAAAACAGTCCAGTGGCACCTTTGAGACCAAGTTTTATTCAGGCACAAGCTCTCCCTCCTCTGCGAGGACAGATCTGCACGTTCCCCCAATAGCTAGCAATCCAAAACAGTCCAGTGGAGCCTGAGCGGCGGGTGTTGCCTTCTGACACATGTCCGGTGATGTCAGGGGGTGTGGTGTATGCAAATAAGTTATGCTAATGAGTTATGCTAATGTGCCCCTGCACCTCTTTTTCTACAAAATTACCCCTGGTACCAGATAGGGTTTCCAACCTCCAGGTAGGGTCTGGAGCTCTGGAATTACAGCTGATCCACAGACTGTAGAGATCCATTCCTGGAGAAAAGGGATGCTCTGGAGGGTGGTCTCTCTGGCCTTGTACCCCACAACCCTCCCCCCCCCTCCCCATTCTCTGCTGGTGGCCACAGGGGACTTGGCGACCCCTCCTCCTCCTGCCCATCTCAGTGTTTCATGTGAATCCCTCTCTGTGCCGACAGGGAGTTTCAAGAATAACTTGAACATCATGGGACTCAGCCCAAAGTCCAATGCCGGTGTACACATATTAGCATTTGAATCCCCAAGTTTTTGTCTTTGGCTTTTGTGTGGTTTTGTACTTTAAAGCCAGTGGCCCTGGAAATATAGCAGATCATAGCGACAGAACTGATACAGAAGTCTGCTGTTGGGGTCTCTCCCGAAAGCGGCTCTGGAGAGCAGACCCAGGAGAAACCGTCTGCCACTTGCTGCGATGGACCGGGGAGGTTTAGTTCTTGAACGAGTGGCTCTCAGAGTAGGGGAAGCTTCTTCTTCTTTTTTTAACAGATAATTTTTATTCATTTTTATAAACAGCAAAGATATGCAAGGTAAGCATGAGCATAGGCAGCTCTCAGTGGCTTCATACAGTTCATACAATTTGTCGGTATTCTACAGTTTGGAAATTACCATAGATGCAGAGTGTTTATTACATCAGGTACTGTTTCTTTGGTAGATAGATGTACTAGTATGGGGTACCATATACATACAATGTCATTCTGACCACCTCTAGATAGATTTTGTTTCAGAGTATCTGAGATTTTCTCCGTTATATAAAGGTTCCATAGTTTTTTTGTACCAGAGGTTTACATTTAGCCTACTCGTGGATTTCCATGTGGCTGCTACTGTGGTTTTGGCTGCAAATAGTAATAGAGAGATTAGATAGAGCATTTTCCTCTCTGAGATTTAAAAGCAGAGCTTCCGGGGAGTTGTCTATCTTGATTTTGGTTATGGTTGTTATTTCTTCTATTGTTTTATCCCAGAAGGATGCGACTTCCAGGCAATCGTACCAGCAGTGTATGTAACTGCCTATTTCCTTTTTGAAGGGGAAGCTTTTTGAAAATCCCGATTGCTATTATCTTTCTCGCTGTAGATGATTCTATGCCTTCTTGATCCACCTGCATAGAATAAGAGGGGGTGGGGAAAATACTTTCCCACTTCCTATGGAATCCATCAAGAACTTCCAGTGCGGTCTCATAGGGTTCCTCGTCTCCGGGTGGAATAATAAATAATAATAATAATACCTTTTGATTTATTGATCGCTCAATCCTGCAGAGCTACTGGCTCTGAGCGATTTACAGTTACACAGGTTTTCACAAGGGACTAACAATGATAGGGGTAAGGGAGGACAACATATAATTCTTTAAATCGCACACGTTTGCAGCCGACGGGGATTTTGTTCAGCTGTAGGCTTCAGTCGTGTTCCGGGTGGCATTCATATCGGCTTGGTTTGATGACGTTAGTTCTTCCTGGGCTGCTTTGAGTCGTAGCGCCGCACTGCCACCGCCTGGCCGGATTGGCCCATTACAGACTTCTTGATGACGAAGAGGTCTTTTCCCCAGGCTTCCAAGGTTACATTCCATTCGCCGGCTAACACCTCCCCTACGGGGGTTTAGTGTGCCCACCCTCTCTAAGGAGTGGTACCCATTTTATCTACTCGCCGAAGCTTTCGAACCGCTGGGTGGACAGCGAGCTGGGGACAAGGCTGGTAGCTCACACCAGCGCGGGCTAGAACTGACAGCAACTCTGTTCAGTTCAGATGTTAACCAGAGGATAAATCCTCTGTGCCACCGCTCCCCTGTAATCCTCGGAGATGGGGATCTCCGAGGATTACAGCTGATCTCCAGGTGACGGAGATTTGCTCACCTGCAGAAGATGGCCACTTGGGAAGGTGGACTGTATGGCATTGAAATCCCTCCCCTCCCCTAACCCCGCCTTCCTCGGGGTCCACCCGCAGGTCTCCAGGTATTTCCCAACCCGGTGCTCGAACCCCTACATGTATCTGATCACGCATATTGGAGTCCTTAAGCTTTCCAGCTTGCTGATGCACACTGGTGTTTCCTTAGCTTTTCAGTTTAGGGGGCTTTGAAACCTGCAGCTCCTATCCTGAGTTGTTTTAGAAGTTTTATGATATCGGAGCGTTATGTTTTATTGCCGTAAGCCGCCCGGAGCCTGCTGAGGCAGGGAGGGTGGGATACACATTTGAAGGAATAAATAAATAAATAAGCTAGAGTTGCCAACTCCGGGTTGGGGAATTCCTGGAGATCTGAGGGGAGGAGCCTGGGGAGGGCGGGGCTTTGGGGAGGGGTCTCAGCAGGGTATAATGCTAAAGAGTCCACCCTCCGAAGCAGCCGTTTTCTCCAGGGCGAGCGATCTCTGCAGTCTGAAGATCAGTTGTCTTTCTGGGAGATGGCCAGTCTCCACCTGGAGGCGGGCAACCACAATTCAGACTTCAGTTACACAACTGAGATTTGGGCACTACCATTGTTTCGGGGGGGGGGGGAGGTGGAGATTTCCAGTCTAAATTAGATTCCGTTCTTTTTTTTCCCCCTTAAGTACCTGAGGGTACACTTTTATTGTTTTTTTTACATTTTTTACATTATTTTTTACATTACATTACATTACAAACAGACAGACAACACCCAACTACCCCCAACAACCTACAACATATACCCAGAGACTTTTATCACTTCTACTGCTTATTAAATGTCTAGATTCATTTTCTATTTTACTAAGCTTATCTTTTCTGCATTCTCAAATTAGTACATTTATCTATCAGTTGCGTTTACATTATACCAATCATAGAGTCTCTTCCAAGTTTTTTTGAAAAGTCCATTCTGTGCCGGCTCTCATCTCAAGTGTCAGTTTGTCATTTTCCGCCGTTTCAAATAGTTTATTCACGTATTCTTGTTTCGTTGGTATTTCCATTGTTTTCCAATATTTGGCATATACTATCCTTGCAGCCGTCGACATATGAACTATCAAATACCTATCTGCTTTATCAAAGTCTTTCGGAAATATATTCAATAACAGTATCTCTGGAGTAAACGGGATATTAGTCCTTGTTATTTTTCTCCAAAACCACTAAGCAGAGAACTATTTTTTGTATAAAAAATAACAAGAATTAGATTCCATTCTTAAGTGTTCTCTGCTTAGTGGTTTTGTACCTGCAATAATAGTATTAGCAACAATGATAATAACCACAAACATTTATAATTTCAGCTCTGTCGATAGTATTAACAGAATATAGGATTTCTTTATTTTGCAAGCAAACCCAAGGTGGCATTTTTTGATAGCCAAGGCAAATATCTGACCATACCCAACAATATTTACTGATGAGTTGGGTGTGTGTGTGTGGGGAAACCTGTCTGGAAGTGTCCTTGGCTGTTAAGCAGGATTGGGGGGGAGAGACTTGGCATGTGGGATCAGAAACCAGGAGAGGAGAAACCTCTCCGGGGGCGGCTGCGTGGGGTAAGGGTGGGTGGGGGGTGGACAGGGACTGAGTAGAGGAATTCCATGCATTCTCCCCATTGATGAACTCGTCTCTGCCTTCCAGGTCAGTGAACAATTTCCTGATGACTGGCCCCAAGGTAAGTCCATCCTCTTTGATCTGCCTTTCGGGTTTGCCCAGATCGGCTGGCCCGAGTTTACACCTCCTCGTCTCCGGCCTCTTCAGCCACCCAGGATGGCAAAAGGGCGCTTTCGCTTCAGGCTTTCACACCTGGGTTATATGTGAGAGAGAAACAAAACAAAGTTCATCTTCATGCCTGAGCAGGGATTTGAACACGGGCCCAATGGCCTGGTTGATTGGGGGGGGGAATGCAAAGTGTGTCCTCCATCTTGGTCACACACCCAGAAGATTTGTGATGAGAATCTCCTGTAAGGAGTTGCCAGGTTTATCATTTGGATCCTGAGCAGGGCCGGCCCCAGCTTATTTTGCACCCTAGGCGAGGATCCCTTCTGGCGCCCCCCCCCCCAATGCGCCCACCATTTTTCAAAAATAAATGCATTTTAGGAAGAATGAAAAACACAAATAATCAAGAAACTCCCAGAGTATGGGGCCGGGTGCAGCTTGGCGCCCCTAAGGGCCGGCCCGCTCTAGGCGATCGCCTAGTTCGCCTAGTGAGTGAGCCGGCCCTGCCTCCCACCAAAGTGCTCAGGGAAGCCAACAGAGGTAGTTCACACTTCCCTTTTAAAATTCCCCAGAACAGCCCTGTGAGGCAGGTTAGGCTGAGAGACCATGACTGGCCAAGGTCATCCAGGGAGCTTCTGTGAGCATGTGGGGATTTGAATAGGGGGTCTTCCAAGTCCTGGTCCAGCGTCCAGCACTCTAACCACGACACCACACTGGGAAGCCCTGTGCCGTCGAGGCAAGATGGGTTCCTCCTGAGGCGGGCGCCTGAGAGCCTAACTAGAGGTGAGGGGTCCGGAAACCAAGTCCGGTGAGGAAAGGCTGAAGGCGCTGGGTCTGTGTAGCCTGGAGAGGAGATGACTGAGGGGGGATATATGAGAACCATCTTCAAGCCCTTGAAGGGCTGTCAGGTAGAGGATGGGGCGGAGTTGTGGTCTGTTGCCCCAGAAGGTCGGACCAGAACCAACGGGTTGACATTAAATCGGAAGACTTTTTGCCTAAAGATTAGGAAGGACTTCCCGACAGTTAGAGCAGTTTCTCACTGGAACAGGCTTCCCCGGGAGGTGGTGGGCTCTCCTTGAGAGGCAGTTTGGTGTCGTGGTTAAGTGCGTGGACTCTAATCTGGGAGAACCGGGTTTGATTCCCCACTCCTCCACTTGCAGCTGCTGGATGACCTTGGGCAAGCCATAGTTCTGATAAGAGCTGTCCTTGAAAAAGAGCAGTTTCTGTCAAGAGCTCTCTCAGCCCCACCTGCCTCACAGGGTGTCTGTTGTGGGGAGGGGAAGGGAAAGGAGTTTGTAAGCTGCTCTGAGACACCTTTGGGTAGGGAAGGGCGGGGGATAAATCCAATCTCTTCTTCTACTTCTTCTTCCTTCTTTGGAGGTTTTTAAGCCGAGGCTAGATGGCCATCTGACAGCCATGCTGATTCTCTGAACTGAGGCTGATCATGAGAGGGAGGGCAGGAAGGGTTGCCTCAGTGCTTAGTTCATGTGGCCCTTTCTTACATGCCCAGGGAAATGCTGATCGCCACTTAGGGGCCAGGAAGCAATTCTTCTCCATGCCAGTTTGGCTGGAGATCCTGAAGAGGTTTTTTTGGTCATTTTCTGGGCATGGAGCAGGAGGGACTGAGGTGGGGTGGGGAGGCATTTGTGGATTTCATGCATTGTGCAGGTGGTTGGACTAGACGACCCTGGAGGCCCCTTCCAACTCTAAGGTTCTGTGTTCCAAACTTCACTACAGGGACTTGCAGCTATACTGTTGCTGCTAGTTCCTGGTGGCAACTCATGAGTAAACGTGCAGCAGGGCCAGATTTGGACCAGGGGCCGGGCCATTGTTCTCCTGCCTGTCTTTCCTTTGCAGGCATACCTCATCTACTCCAGCAGTGTTGCCGCAGGGGCGCAGAGCGGGATCGAGGAATGCAAGTTCCAGTTTGCTTGGGATCGCTGGAACTGTCCAGAGAGAGCTTTGCAGCTCTCCAGCCATGGAGGTTTACGGAGTGGTAAGTCAGCCTAGCCAACGGTCAGTGTTTGTAGTCCAAACCCTGCCCCAACTGGATGTCTCTGACTTGTATTTCTTTGGGATCTGCTAGATTTCCCTGTGTGTGTGTGTTGGTGTGTTAGTGTAAAAAATTATGGCGGGTAGCCATGTTGGTCTGAAGCAGCCGAACAAAGTTTGAGTCCAGTGGCACCTTTAAGACCAACAAAGTTTTATTCAGACCCAGTCTTTGTGTGTGTGTGTGTTTTGAAAGGTCACAATAAAAAGAGGGAGGTGTTTGTGAATTTCATGCATTTATTTATATTATTTATTTATTCAATTTATACACCACCCTCCCTGCGAGCGGGAGCTGCAGTGGCTCAAGTGGTTAAGACGCTGAACTGCAGGCTGTGGAAGGTCAGTAGTTCAGCAGTTCGAGACCCAAGTTGCCACATGACGGAGTGAGCTCCCGTCTCTAGTTCCAGCTCCTGCCAACCTAGCCGTTCGAAAGCAAGAAATTCCAAGTAGATCAATAGGGACCACTTCGGTGGGAAGGTAACAGCGTTCCGTGCACCTTGGTGTTTAGTCATGCCGGCCACATGACCATGGAAATGTCTTCGGACAGCGCTGGCTCTTTGGCTTTGAAACGGAGATGAGCACCGCAACCCTAGAGTCGGATTCGACTGGCTTTCGAGCAAGAGAACCTTTACCTTTACCTTTACCTGCGAGCGGGCTCAGGTCGGCTTACAACGTTGGCACAAAATACCAATGAAACCATATAAAAACATTTTAAAACAAAGCAATACAGATGAAACTCATAGAATCATA
>NW_015160890.1:182626-183082 GCF_001447785.1 Gekko japonicus | reverse complement strand
GGTCCCTCAGGTAGGTCGGACCCTGGCCATATAGGGCTTTAAAGGTAAGCACCAGAACCTTGAAGCAAATTGGGTATGCTATTGGCAGCTAGTGCAGTGCCTTCAGCACAGGCTGGATGTGCTCCCACCTAGGTAGGCCCATCAACAGCCTGGCCACGACGTTCTGCACTAGCTGCAGCCTGCGAATTTGCGACAAGGGCAGCCCCACATAGAGAGCGTTACAGTGCGTTGTGCAGGGGGTTGGACTGGATGCCCCTAGAGGTCCCTTCCAACTCTTTGATTCTATGATTCTATATTCACCAGCAGGGGAAAAAGGTTCCATGTTCCAACATCATCACAGCTATAATCCAGTTTCCTGATGATTTACCTGTTTGCTCGAGTTGCCAACTCCAGGTTATGAAATCCCTGGTGATTCAGGGGCACGGGGGGGGGGGGGGGGGGGGGGAAAAAATAGCC
>NW_015160890.1:158285-182342 GCF_001447785.1 Gekko japonicus | reverse complement strand
GTGGCCGGCATGACTAAACACCGAGGTGCACGGAACGCTGTTCCCTTCCCACTGAAGTGGTCCCTATTTATCTACTTGCAATTTCTTGCTTTCGAACTGCTAGGTTGGCAGGAGCTGGAACTAGAGACGGGAGCTCACTCCGTCATGCGGCACACTCGGGTCTCGAACTGCTGAACTACCAACCTTCCACAGCCTGCAGTTCAGCGTCTTAACCACTCGAGCCACCGCAGCTCCTGTTGCAGTTTTAGGGCCAAGCTAAAAATATTTTCCTTAATTTTTCCTAATGCAATTTTGTTCACAGCTGCAAAGCAGCCGAAGTTGGCTCCAGATTGAGCGGAGGCTGGAAGGGGAGGAGAGAGAAGGAACTGTTTTAACCCTTTCCTGGCTAGGCGTTTGTCTGCTGTCTGCGCCCCCCCCGCCTTCCAGGTTCACCTGGGCCTTCCTCAGCTCCAAAATGCAGGCGCCTGCACGGGCATCGTGTTCATGCAACTTCTGCAGCGCTCTCTCGCTCTCTCTCCCTCTCTCCCGTCTTTGCTCCACAGCAAACAGAGAAACAGCCTTTGTCCACGCGATCAGCTCTGCTGGAGTCATGTACACGCTGACACGCAACTGCAGCCTCGGGGACTTTGACAACTGTGGATGTGACGACTCCCGCAACGGACAGCTGGGTATGACCACCCTGGGCGATCCTTCCTCTTCTCCCCTTCCCAGGACGGAGGAACATGGGAGACGCTCACTTTAGCAAGCACCCATCCGGCTGGGCTGTCAGCTGTCTGTCCTGCGGCCTCTTACAGGCTCATAGGAGAAGTTGCGTTTGCATAACCAATGAGCACAAGGCTCCCTCTAAGCTATGGAGTCTCGTGAGCAAAAATCTTACTTTGTGAGCTGCTGGCATTAAAGCTGTGAGCGAGCGATTTGGCCCCTGCGTAAATCAGTTTGCTCGGGAGCCCTCCTTCCTGAGCGGAGACAAAAGTGTGTGAGCCGGAGGCTAAAAAACTGTGAGCTGGCTCACACTAACTCAGCTTAGAGGGAACACTGGTGCTGAGCTACCAGATGTGTTGCGCTACCTCAGGAGGGGGCGGGCTCTCCTTCTGTGGAGGTTTTCAAACAGAGGCTAGTTGGCCATCTGACAGCAATGCGGATTCCATGAACTTGGGCAGATCTTGAGAGGGAGGCCAGGAAGGGTTGCATCAGTGCTTAGTTCATGTGGCCCTTTTCTTACACGCCCAGGGAAATACTGATCATCACTTTAGGGTCAGGAAGCAATTTTCTCCAGGCCAATTTGGCTGTGGATCCTGGAGGGTTTTTTTTTTTGGCCATCTTCTGGGCGTGGAGCAAGGGAAGTTGTTGTGAATTCCCTGCATTGTGCAGGGGTTTGGATGACCCTGGAGGTCCCTTCCAACCCTATGATTCTGTGATTCAGCAGATGCTTTTTAGGGCACATCCACTTTTCCATCCTTTGCCTCTGGACAAAAACGCCTGTTCTGAGCCTCTTCAAGGGAGGCTGCCCGTGATAACAGGGCAAAGTTGCAGCCTTAAAGAAAAATGAGCCCAGCCCCCCCCCCCAGTCTTGCTATACACAGTCTGTGGAGGTAGGGGGTTGTTTTCTCATTATGGGCAGGGAGAAAGTCTTCCGCAGAGTAAAGTTTGAGTCCAGTAGAACCTTTAAGATCAACAAAGGTTAGTTCCGGGTGTACGTTTTTGTGTGTGCTTTGGTGGTCTTAAAGGTGTGCATTCACATGGAAGCCTATACAAAGAATTAAACTTTTTTAGTCTTAAAGGTGTACACACACGAAAGCTTATACCCAGAATTTAAACTTCATTGGTCTTAAAGGTGTGCATGCACAGGAAAGCTTTTACCCAGAATTAACCTTTTTTTGGTCTCAAAGGTGTGCACACACATAAAAACTTATGTCCAGAATTAAACTTTGTTGGTCTTAAAGGTGTGCATGCACAGGAAAGCTTATACCCAGAATTAACCTTTGTTGGCCTTAAAGGTTCCACTGGACTCAAACTGTGTTGTATGACTTCAGACCAACATGGTTAGCCCACCCGAATCTTTTCGTGGAGCAGCAGCTGCCGACGGTCCCAGGTTCAGTCTCTGGGAAGAATTCCTCAGAAAGGATTCTTGGTAGGCAGGGGTCATTTCCTGCAGGAGCGCACAGGAGCGGAGCTCCGGCAGTAAAGAGCCCAGGGGGCGGGCACATGCAACAAGCCCCACCCCCTGCTCCCAGCAGCCCTCAGTCAGAGCAAGAAGCAACCAGGTAAGCTGTAGAGCCCACCTACCCGGGTCCAAAACAGTCCAGTGGCACCTTTAAGACCAAGTTTTATTCAGGTACAAGCTCTCCCTCCTCTGCAAGGACAGATCTGCGTGTTCCCCCCCCCCATAGCTACAAATCCAAAAACGCCCAGTGGCACTTTTAGGAAGTGATGGGAAAGTCTGCAGAGAGTCTGCTGCCCCTCAGAATATTTATTTTTACACATTTATGTTATTAATACTCTGCCTTTCTCACTGAGACTCACGACAGACGTCACGGAGAGAGTCAGTCCAGTCCACACACACGACGGGACATTGAAGAAGCGATGCAATAAGATCGGGACTGTAGAAATCTGGAACCCATCAGAGATCTGAAACAGAAATCAAGCAAAGCAGAAGTTACTGTCATGACACATTAAACGATGCCCCGTCTGCTGCCCCTCAGAATATTTATTTTTACACATTTATGTTATTAATACTCTGCCTTTCTCACTGAGACTCACGACAGATGTCACGGAGAGAGTCAGTCCAGTCCACACACACGACGGGACATCGAAGAAGCAATGCAATATGATTGGGACTGTAGAAATCTGGAACCAATCAGCAATCTGAAACAGAAATGAAGCAAAGCAGACGTTACTCACATGACACGTTAAACGATGCCCAAAAATTCATAGCAGAGAATATGCTGGATCCGTGGTCTGATGGGCAACGACAAATGTTAATGTTGCATCCAGCAGGACTGTGCTGATTGTCTTTGTGCAATTTGCATGGGACTTGGACATTCTAGCCAGGCCTGGAATTAATTTGTGGAGTGCATGGGACAGGAATACTATCACTTCGATGGTCAAGCTTTACACTTGAGTATGGAAGTCACGCAGGGCTATTTTTGGGCAGGAACACACAGGAACGGAGTTCTGGCTGGCTCCCAAGGTGGCCACGCCCAGCAGGAACTCATTAGCATAATAGGCCACACCCAACAGCAGGAACTCATTAGGATTGGCTACATTAGGGGTGTGTGGCCTAACATGCAAAGGAGTTCCTGCTACAAAAAAGCCCTGGGTTTTGACAACAAACAAGGTAAACAGAATAAGAAGCAAAACGTGGGTGTGGCTGGATGACCACACTTCTGGTAACATATGGGGGTGTGGCCTAATGTGCTAATGAGCTGTACTGTCAGGGTGTGGCCCAATATGCTAATGAGTTCCTGCTGTTGGGTGTGGCCTATTATGCTAATGAGTTCCTGCTGGTCTTTTTCTACAAAAAAGTCAGCATTGTAAAGTCAGCATTGTAAAAATAGGCACCTTTAATTTTGCAGATGTGCCACATTTCACGCCAGTATCCAAATGATGAGTAAACACCTAACCTTGGTCCCCAGTGAAATTTGTCCTTTCCCCAGAAATGACAAGGCCTTTCTCTTGAGATTCCCGAGTCTCATCCTGCTGTTTGAAAAATGCACCTCATACTTTCAGAGCCAGCGTCTTTCGTCGTGTGTGTATTTATTTGATTTATAGTGTGGTGGTGTAGTGATTAAGAGTGGCAGATAGGGCTATGCACATAAAAAAAAATATGTATTTTTTTTTAGTTCGGGTATACCAAACCCAAAAAATATCGGTATATACCAATATTCCTGAATCCCATTATCGGTATGATACTGGTATTCAGGAAATAATCGGTATTGCCAATTTATTCGGCTCCATACCTTCCCTCCCCTCCCTGAGTTGTGCCACAGTGGCAGCATGCCTCAGCAACGGAAGGGAATTCATTTAAAGAGACTGCAGTATCTTGCGATACCTTTAAATACCTTCCCTCCGCAAAGGAAGGGAAAGTTTGTCTTTTTAAATATCTTCCCTTCCCTTGCTGAGTCTCACCATGGTGGCAGCACGCCTCTAAATACCTTCCCTTGCTGAGGCATGCTGCCACTGCAGCATGAGTCAGGGAGGGAAGGGAATATATTCAGACTTTAAATACCTTCCCTACCTGAGTTTGGCTCGGTATATACTGAGCGCCTCATCAGACAGCCACTTTGCTTTCTTGCATTTCTTTTTCTTTGGGATGGTGGTGAATCCGTTCCCTGGAAGGCCAGATAATGAAACTGAAGCTCAAATACTTTGGCCACCCAATGAGAAGGGAGCACTCACTGGAGAAGAAGACCCTGATGCTGGGAAAGATTGAAAGTCAAAGAAGGCGGGGACGGCAAGGGATGAGATGGTTAGACAGTGTCATAGATGCAACGAACATGAAATTGAGCCAACTTCAGAGGACGGCGGAAGACAGGAAGGCCTGGCGTGATCTGGTCCATGGGGTCGCGAAGAGTCGGACTCAACTGTGCGACTGAACAACATGAAAGAGAGAGGGAGAATTTTATCAACATGCCTGCCCGGTGATTCCTTCTAATGGCTGGTCTGTCTCCCCAGGAGGACAAGGATGGCTATGGGGAGGCTGCAGTGACAACGTGGGCTTTGGGGAGGCCATTTCCAAGCAGTTTGTGGATGCCCTTGAGACAGGGCAGGATGCCAGGGCGGCGATGAACCTGCACAATAACGAGGCTGGCAGAAAGGTAAGTCCCCTGCCCTCTGTCACAAAGGGAGAATCCAGCCAGCAGGTCAAGGTTGACGATTGTATTGCATTAAATTGTGCTTCGTATGGGCATTTTAAAAAATAATATCTTGGGATTGTAAGCAACGCTCCCTCTAAGCTGTGGAGTCTTGTGAGCAGAAACCCTACTTTGTGAGCGACTGGCATTAAAGCTGTGTGCGAGCGATTGGGCTGCTGCGTAGATTAGTTTGCTCTGGGGCCGTCCCTTCCTGAGCCAAGGCAGAAATGTGTGAGCCGGAGGCTAAAAACCTGTGAGCTGGCTCACACTAACTCAGCTTAGAGGGAACACTGATTGTAAGCAGCTCTGAGACATAAGGGAAAGGGTGGGGTATACATCTTTCCATTTAAAAAATAAACAAGTGGGGACACACAAGGAACTCGTCGGGAGGAAGCATCACATTTCCCCTGCTTTTGCTTTCTCCCTTTTCCCCCCAGCCCTTCTCTCCCACTCCATCTCTCTCTCTCTCTCTCTCTTCACCCACCTTCTCTCTCTCTCTCTCTCTCTCTCTCTCTCTCTCCCCCCCCCTCCCCACAGCCAAAGCACAGACAACACTACTCTGTTTTGGGGTGGGATTTAACCCCTCCTCCATTTTCTACGTTTTAGAGTTTTTCTGCAAACCTGGAGGGGTCCCCCAAATTGGAGAAAAACCTCTCTTCTCTCAAATGGCCCTAGTCTATGGATTTAAGTATCCACAGTCAGAGCCATGCTGACTATTAGATATATGGATAAGAATGGAAATATGATCCTAAAGAGGTGCGCAAGGACCCAGGGACACTGCAAATGATTCCATTCAGATCCCCACCATTCTGTGGGTGTGGAGGAAAAAAAAATTGACTTCCTTAGACATGACCTTGGCTATACTGCCATGAAACTTTAACACAGCGACCTGGATGGTGCTGCATCCTGGATTGCCCCTTTAACATAGAACGTCTCCGTGAAAGCAGCAACCAGGAAGCTTCTGCATTTGGGGGTGTGTGTGGAGACTTTCCACCCCATAGTCCAGTCCTGTGTTGAGCTACTTACATATAGCGTGGCAACTTGACCAAAGTGGCCTTAGGTGGGACTTGCATTACCCACATAATGAATGAAATGGCTCTCAACGGGGGTGGGGGTGGAGTGGGGATATGGTTGATCTCTACAACTATGCAACAAAACCAAGATGTATCACATTAGAACGGAAAGGTTTATTTGTGTTAAATCAGATGATGGAATCCATAACTGATGACAGCTGCAGTTTCCGTGGCTTAGAGCTACAATCGTTCATAAATTTAGGTCCAAAAGCAAAAGTTTCTGGCTATTAACAATGCAAAAATCCTGCAACAATTTCTTCAAAGATTTGAATATCTTATTTCTGTTCGGGAAATTAGGGCTGTGATCAGATGAGCAAGCGGCTCCAATGTTGTGGTGGCTCCCTACCAGATTTGAAGTGCATGGTCAGACCGCAACATCTGCCTCCCGTCCCTCAATTGTCTGCCCCCCATCCTCACCCCCGACTTTCCCAACTCTGGATAAAGTCCGGTGTTTACTATTTAAGTTCTTTCACTACAGATTTCCGGGCATCTTATCTCTCTTGCACACTCAAGCCGCTTGGTGTGGTCTGATGCTTCCAGTTCCGGACCGGCAATTTTTTTTTGCAATTAGCGATGTGCACCTTCAAGTTCCGGACCGTCAATGTTTTTTTGCAATTAGCGATGTGCACATAACTGCATATCCGCTCCTAGCAAATAAGCAGTTATGCACATACACACATTAGAGCTATTTTTTAAAAAAAGAAGTTGCCTGCCCGCCCTCTCCCTGGTGAATGCGCAGTGGCAGTCTGAACAGTTGACTTCAGGGTGAGGCAGGAAGAGGGTGGCATCTCTGGTCGCACCTCTCCGGAACAAATAGCTCTGAAGAAATTAGAGGTGCAGTCAGACTGTGCCCAAGCCTGCCATCTAATCACAGCCTAGGAGTGGCTTTGAGGAAGGCTTCCTAGGTCTCATGTCATAACTAGAAAGGACAAATGTAAGGAAAACAGTCGTGAGAGTCTGACGCATAAATCAGGCAGTCAACAAGACTTGAAAAAATGCTTTCTGTATATTATTGTCAATAAGCACTACAACACAATAAGCAAATTCCTTCAAATCATAAGAAAATCCTCGTGTAAAAATGCATCCACGTCGTCTCCGGATTATAGAACAATGTTTCAAAATTGGATCTTCCTCAGGAAATATTCTGTAGTGTACAAAAACACAATTCTTTAGAATATGCACAATGTGAAAAAATGAAAAACAGTGTAAAATCCAAATACAGTCTTACTTACAGAGTAGTGCAAAAGCTCTCATGCTCATAAAGTGGTTATTGAGATCGGTGTCCTATCTAAATGTATTGTAAGTTGCTATTATACATGGGTTCATTTTTAAAATACTTTGTATGTTTTCATAATAAGTGGAATATTATTGTATTGCAGATCTTTCCTGATTTTTGTAAAGTACTTTATGAGCATAAGAGCTTTTGTACTACTCCTTGACAATAATATACAGAAAGCATTTTCTTTGCAAGTCTTGTTGACTGCCTGGTTTGTGGATCAGACTCTCACGATGGTTTTCTTTACATTTGTTGTTTGATCAGGTCGTGACTGTCCACATTTGTCTTATAACTAAAAAGGAGGCTTTCTCTGGTCTATCTGGTTTTGTTGCATGACTTCCCAGCGGTCTTTTCCTTTGCCTCTAGGCAGTCAAAGGGACCATGAAGAGGACGTGCAAATGCCACGGGGTGTCCGGCAGCTGCACCACCCAGACCTGCTGGCTCCAGCTGCCCGAATTCCGAGAAGTGGGCGCGTACCTCAAGGAGAAGTACCACAAAGCGCTGAAAGTGGACTTGCTCCAAGGGGCCGGCAACAGCGCTGCCAGTCGGGGGGCGATCGCCGAGACCTTCAGCTCCATCTCCAAGAAGGAGCTGGTCCACCTGGAAGACTCGCCTGACTACTGCCTGGAGAACAAGACCTTGGGCCTGCTGGGGACTGAGGGCCGGGAGTGCCTCAAGAGAGGCAAGGCCTTGAGCAAGTGGGAGAAGCGGAGCTGCCAGCGCTTGTGTGGGGACTGTGGGCTGGCCGTGGAGGAGCGGCGCGCCGAGATGGTGTCCAGCTGCAACTGCAAGTTCCACTGGTGCTGCGCCGTCCGTTGCGAGCAGTGCCGCAAGCGCGTCACCAAGTACTACTGTGTCCGCAAGGAGAAACGGGAGCGCAGCGGGGGCGGCGGGGGCCCCCGGAGGCTCAGAAAGAAGCAGCCCTAATGCCCGTGTCCACGCCCGATCGTTTCGCGACACCCCCCACCCCCAAACCTCTTCCTATGCATCTCTTCGTGTTTCTTTTGTTTCCCGTATGTATAGACAGCACTGAGGGAAGAAGGTGATGCCCGCATTATATTTAAAGTAGAGCAGTGTCCCCGAGTTGGGTTGTCCCCAGGGAAGATGTGCCCCGACCTCACTGCAAAGGTGAAGCCATTCCTGACCTCGCAGACTGTTGTGGGGCACGTTTGATTATGAAATGGTTGACGATGGCATATTTCCCAAAGCAGGGGAATGCAGCGGTCCTTTTAACTGGGATATTTAGGGTTGCCAGCCTCCAGGTGGGGCCTGGAGACAAACACACACACCCTCGAATTTTAACCAATCCCCAGGTGACAGAAATCAGTTCCCCTGGAGAAAAACGGCCGCTTTGGATGCTTTATACCCCCACTACGGCATCATGGAGCTGCGGTGGCTCAAGTGGTTAAGACGCTGAACTGCAGGCTGTGGAAGGTCGGTAGTTCAGCAGTTCGAGACCCGAGTGTGCCGCATGACGGAGTGAGCTCCCGTCTCTAGTTCCAGCTCCTGCCAACCTAGCAGTTCGAAAGCAAGAAATTGCAAGTAGATACATAGGTACCACTTCGGTGGGAAGGGAACAGCGTTCCATGCGCCTTGGTGTTTAGTCAAGCCGGCCACATGACCACGGAAATGTCTTCGGACAGCGCTGGCTCTTCGGCTTGGAAACGGAGATGAGCACCGCAACCCTAGAGTCGGACTCGACTGGCTTTCGAGCAAGGGAGACCTTTACCTTTTACCTTACAGCATCATATCCCACTGAGGTTCTTCGCGTCTCAGGTCCCTCCCTTTAGCAAGGGAGACCTTTACCTTTACCTTGCAGCATCATATCCCACTGAGGTTCTTTGCGTCTCAGGTCCCTCCCTTCCCCAGGCTGCAGGCCCAAACCTCCTGGAATTTCCCAGCTCAGAGTTGGCAGCCTTAGGGGCCAGCTCAACCTTATCAGGCGCTAGTAAACATTCTAGGTACTCTCACCAGAGTTCCAACCAGATCCAGCCTTAGGGCTCCTCGGTCCAGCTAGCTGAGCCAGAGGTTCAGAGGCAAACTCCCGGGATCAGAATCAATGTTCCCTCTAAGCTGTGGAGTCCTGTGAGCAAAAATTCTACTTTGTGAGCTACCGGCATTAAAGTTGTGAGCAGGTGATTTGGCTGCTGCATAAATTAGTTTGCACTGGAGCCCTCCTTCCCGAGCTGAGGCAAAAATGTGTGAGCCGGAGGCTAAAAAACTATGAGCTGGCTCACACTAACTCAGCTTAGAGGGAACACTGATCAGAATTCTCCTTTTCTTCACAGAACCAGGTGGGACAAAGAGGCCACCCCCCCTTTTTTTCCTTTCTGTGGGGAGTCTTTTCTTTCCCCCCGACCTCTGCTTCAAAATCCAGTTTAGTCCTTAATCAAATGAGCAGCTCAGGGCTTGAAGTGAGTTGGACAGTATTCTGAAGGTCTTTATCGTATTGAGAGGCTCCTTGGGACAGGTGGATATGGAAAGTGCCCCCCCCAGAGGTCGGGGCAAGCTGGAATTATGAAGAGAAGTGACCTTGTGTGCTAAACCAGAGGAACAGGAACTGAGAATCCTTTGTGGTTGTAGCGGAGCACCGTTTTGAAGGGAAGACAGACCGGAGAAAGACACATAATCAATGCTCCCTCTAAGCTGTGGAGTCATGTGAGCAAAAATTCTACTTTATGAGCCACCCACATTAAAGTTGTGAGTGAGCGGTTTGGCCACTGCATTAAATTAGCTTCTTCTGGAGCCCCATCCTTCCTGAGCTAAGACAAAAATGTGTGAGCCGGAGGCTAAAGAACTGTGAGCTAGCTCACACTAACTCAGCTTAGAGGGAACACTGCACATAATGTGTGTGGGGGGGGAGGTTGGGGGATTTAACAACTTACATTTCAGGTGTTTCCGTGCTTCCACGACAGATAAAAAATTTGCCAGATTTTTTTTGCTGAAAAGTAACCCTCCCCCATTTACCGAACTTCGTTTTCTTCCATAAAACCAGACACAGAACCTTCAACTTTTGGGACTTCTTAGAGAGGATATAATCAGCACCCCAAGGCATTTTTTCATCCCTGCTTGGCTAGGCCGCGGAGGGTGCCCTGTCTGTGCCGTCCTGGAGAGGAATCCTCCATCTCTTTGATCATCTCTGCGGCGCTCAGCAGTGCAGCCCGGTGTGAATAAGGGTTTTAGGAGCTCTGGCTGGAACAGTTCAGGGTGCCATTTGACCTCCTTAATCAGCCGCTGTCTCAAACATCCCATGACCCATTCTCTCATGCTTCTGCAATGCATCTGGCCCATCCACCCCGGCTGCCTGTGGGGTGTGTGCGCCTTGCTCTCCCAGCCAGCCAGGGGCGGATTAAGGCTCACCGGTGCCCTCAGAACTGACCCATCTTGGTGCCCCCCCCTCCTTTCCACACTGACCCCCAGTCCATTTTAGTGGTTGACCTGTCTGACCAGATCTACAATGCAGGGTGCAGCAATACAGAAATGTATTCATGGGATAACACAACAAGACTGTACAAACTAAGCCAAGCTTGGGCTACACAAAGTTCTACAAAAGTGCAATACAACATCTATTTTAATATTTCACAACTGCAATGTTCCCTCTAAGCTGTGAAGTCTTGTGAGCAAAAATTCTACTTTGTGAGCTGCTGGCATTAAAGCTGTGAGCGAGCGATTTGGCTACTGCATAAATTATTTCTCTGGAGCCACCCTTCCTGAACCAAGACAAAAAATGGGTGAGCTGGAGGCTAAAAGACTGTGAGCTAGCTCACACTAACTCAGCTTAGAGGGAACACTGTAATCACAAGTTAAATGTATCAAAGTTCCAATATTCATGACCGGAAAGGCATTTTGATACATTTCATTTTCACAAAATCCCTGATAACATCCTCGAAACTAATACCTCTCGGCGTGTCTGCTTCAATTGTTAATATACACAGTGAGTTGAGTCTTTCTTGAAGCATAACTGATCTGTTTGGGTTTTTAACACGTTTCAGTTGTGTGAGAAGGACCTCTCTGCTGTGCACCCTTTTCCCAACTTTGTGGTGCCCCCTTTGGCCCTGGTGCCCTAAGCACGTGCTTCGTCTGCTTAATGATTAATCTGCCCCTGCAGCCAGCACCAGCTCTCCTGGTACCCCAGAGTTATGCTGCAGAACAAGCCCCCCCCCCCCCTTCACCATCACAAAACCAGGCAGAACAAATGGGTGCATACCAGGGCTGTGGGCAGGGCCGGCCCCAGCTTATTTTGCACCCTAGGCGAGGATCCCTTCTGGCACCCCCCCCCCCGGTGCGCCCACCATTTTTCAAAAATAAATGCATTTTAGGAAGAATGAAAAACACAAATAATCAAGAAACTCCCAGAGTACGGGGCCGGGTGCAGTTTGGCGCCCCTAAGGGCCAGCCCGCTCTAGGCGATCGCCTAGTTCGCCTAGTGAGTGAGCCGACCCTGGCTGTGGTTCTGAGAGCTGAAAGAGGCAGATCTTGAAGCCAGGTTCCCTGGGACTGGGACTTTGGACCAGTTTGTCAGAGGCAGGTTGAGTAGGGTTGGTTTTTTTTGGGGGGGGGATGTTTTATGTAAATCACAGCCTCTGCTGAATGGAGCTATTCAGATAACTGACTTAGAACAAGCACATTTTGAGGCAAAAGGAAAGGAGGCCAACCCTGAGCCGGCTTGCTGTAGGCATAAGTAATTGCTTGCGACAGGCCATGCGGACCTCACATTGTGCTAGAGATAACACTCTGAGGACCACTGAAGTCTGCATTTTATATCCACTGCAGTCAACACCTTGTGGGAGGGAACATAGGCGATTAAAATTCTCCTCTTGTCCTCTGCGCCTCTTACAAAAACCTTCTCTTTCGATGCAGGGGAATTATGTTGTAAATAGGAGTTAAGCACTTTGAAGTTTTAATTTATTGCACAGTTAACTGTGATGTATACGTAACTCTCGCCTGTCTCGATTCCGTATCTTGATGAGGCTTAGTAAAAGCTTTGTAACTGTTTGGATGGAAGACATATTTGGCCATGCAATGGGGTACACAGAAGTACTTTTATCATGGTACACAGGAAATTCCCCATGGTGCATGTCAGACCAAGAAGCAATGGTGGTCCCTAGAGAAATAATTCCTCTATTGAAGTTTCTGGTGTGACTTTTCAATATTAGGATGGTCCTAAACCAATCCACCTAGCTCTTACTGGCCTGTAGACCTCTAGCGTGTTAGTCGACTCAATAATCAATAAATTGAAAGCCATGCTTGCTGAAAGTTAAGGTGTCTGAGCAGTTTCTTTTGGGGGAGTGTCGTTCGTTGGTTTAGGGGTGTGAACATAAAATGTATTCTGGTTCAGATTTGTGTCTTTTAACGTAATTCAGATTCTTCAAATATTATCATGTCAAGTTGGATTAGCGAATCATCTGCAGTTATTTTTTTTAAGCACCCGAAGGTACTCTTTTATTATTTTCTTATACTCCTAAACACAGATATGAACTACAACAAACAACATATAAGCCAAGAGACCTATTACAGTTTGTTATTTCACCTAAGTCATCGCTTCATTATTCTCTAATATTTGTAAATATTCTCTAATTCCATTATTATATTGCTACACACTCAAATATTATTTTTGCCATATCAGCTTAATCTTTAACTCCATTCACATTCTACCAATCATATAATCTCTTCCAAGTTTTTTGAAATGTCCATTTCTCCTGTTTGGTTGGTGTTTCTTGAGTCTTCCAATATTTGGCATACAATATCCTTGCCGCCGTTGACATATATGCAGTTATTTTTATTGCTTTCAATGGGAAATACATTCCCCCCTGCAACTTCCTCTCCACTATTTATTTATTTAAAACATTCCACCCCAATGGGGTCCCCAAAGCGGGGTGCATCCAAAGATGAAAACATCATTTAAAATGTATGTTTGGATATTTAACAATGCAATAAAAATATAGACATACAAACAACAAACACACAGAGCTAGGGAGAAGGGCTGGTAAGACTTTTGTCCGGGGTACACCAAATGGAACAAAAAAGTTTTCACCTGCTGGCGGAAGACAATGACGAAGAGATGTCCCTTGGGAGACAGTTCCGAAATGTCAGCACCGTGACCAAGAAAGCTTTTCTCACCCCTCTAGAGAGTGGAGGAACTTGAAGCAGGGCCTCCCACGGGGAGTGGCGTGGATGGGTATGATCACATGGGAGAAGGCATGCTGGCCCCAAGCTGTACGGGGCGGAAGTTCTAGAACATACAGACAAAATGCAAACTAACAAATCACCAGGATTTGATGGCATTAAGGGTGCCGTCCTCCCGATGGGGCCTGGGGACCCCCTGGAGTTACAGCTCATCTCTAGACTACGGAGATCAGATCCCCTGGAGAAAATGGTTCAGGTTTCAGCTTATTGCCTTTAGCCATAGTTACAATGACAGAACATCTGGAGAAAATGGGTGCTTTGGAGGGTGGACCCTGGGGCATTGGACCCCGCTGAGATCCCAAACTCTACCCCCAAATCTCCAGGGGTTTCCTGACCTGGATCTGACAGAGGAGACCTGTCACCTGACCAGGGCCGGCCCCAGCTTATTTTGCACCCTAGGCGAGGATCCCTTCTGGCGCCCCCCCCTCCTGTGTGCCCACCATTTAAAAAAAATAAATGCATTTTAGGAAGAATGAAAAACACAAATAATCAAGAAACTCCCAGAGTATGGGGCCGGGTGCAGCTTGACGCCCCTAAGGGCCGGCCCGCTCTAGGCGATTGCCTAGTTCGCCTAGTGAGTGAGCCGGCCCTGCACCTGACAACCCTAGATGGTATTCCTCCTAGAGGTCTTAAAGACACTTGGATTGGGGGTGGAGAGCTTGATGAAAATGTCCACCCTCTGTATGGCTGCTGTGAAAAATGCGGCTTCCATGCTGGCCATAATTAGAACAGGAACAGAGACTCAAACTGCCGCCACCGTCCTGCCCTCTTACAAATCTGTGGTGAGGCCACACTTGGAATATTGTGTACAGTTCTGGTCACCACACCTGAGGAAAGGATGTTGCAGAGCTCAAAATGGTGCAGGAAAAAGCAGCTGCATTAGGCCACACCCTGATGCCACAGCTCATTAGCATATTAGGCCGCCGCCCCGTGTTGCCAGAAGTGTGGTAATCCAGCCACACCCACCTTTCGCTTCTTATTCTGTTTACCTTGTTTGTGGTCAAAACCCAGGGCCTTTTTTTGGAGCAGGAACCCCTTTGCATGTTAGGCCACACACCCCTAATGTAGCCAATCCTAATGAGTGTCTGCTGTTGGGTGTGGCCTATTATGCTAATGAGTTCCTGCTGGGCGTGGCCAACTCAGGAGCCAGCCGGAACTCCGTTCCTGTGCGTTCCTGCCCAAAAATAGCCCTGGTTGAAACACTTAGGGCTCATCAGAGTTGGAGGTCATTTCATTCAGCTTAGTTATCCTCCAGAAGTTACAAAACAGGGTGTCTGGTTATATCTACTTGTTATACCAAGTTACAATAAAAAGAGTCTTGCCACAAGATTTGAATCCCGTTCAGGGAAGAGAGAGTGGGATATAAATTTGGGAAATAAATAAGACAAGCCATCCTGGTTATTCTTCCACATATATTAGTTTTTTTTAAAAAAAACAACCTAAAATGATGAAATAGCCCTGTTGTTGTCCGTCCAGAGGAACTGGTTGGCCTCTGTGTTAGACAGGATGCTTGGCTAGATGGACCACTGGTCTGATCCAGCAGGGCTCTTCTGATGTTCTTATGAAGTCTTCGGCCTCTCTGCCCTGTTGTTGGCCTTCCAGAGGAACCAGTTGACCACTGAGTGAGACAGGATGCTGGATTAGATGGATCCTCAATGGTCTTATCCAGCAGAGCTCTTCTTGTGTTCTAGTGATACATGCCTTATACAGAAAATGAGAATTATCACTATTTTATAAATGAGGTGAAGGGAAATATTTAACTGGAGAGCCAGTTTGGTGTAGTGGTTAAGTGCGCGGACTCTAATCTGGGAGAACCAGGTTTGATTCCCCACTCCTCCACTTGCACCTGCTGATGTGACCTTGGGTCAGTCACAAGCTCTGGCACAGCTGTCCTTGAAAAAGAGCAGTTTCTGTCAGAGCTCTCTCAGCCCCACCCACCTCACAGGGTGTCTGTTGTGGGGAAGGGGAGGGGAAGGAGTTTGTAAGCCGCTCTGAGACTCCAAATGAAGGGCGGGGTATAAATCCAATCTCTTCTTCTCCTTCTTCTGAAGATAAGTAATACTAGAAGTCTAAAAGGGATAACTCACCTTGTGGTTAGAGTACCCGGTTAAAACACAACCATATATGCTCACCTGAAGCCTAAGAATCCGTTCAAGAATTACGGAGCAACGAACCAAGAATGTCTTCCTATGTTTCCCTGGGGCATAGAACTGAGGCACACTCAGTGCAAAAGAGTATCCCGTGGCCTGTCTGAGATATTGCAAACAAGGCCGCTGTGGCAATCATCCTTCAAAGTCCCACCTCTTGCCCAGTGCTCTGCATCAATCTTTGTGATCGAGGCCTCACACAGATCCCAGTGAATGTCAGTCAAACAGGGCCCAGAGAACTCCACTGGGTGGGAGGGACAGATTTCTTCTTGGGGGGGCGGGATTTCAGGGCTCTGGGTAGGAGCCTCAGTTTAGCCAGGCTTTTATTGAGCTTTTTGGTTAGGGTCTGGGGGGGTCAGAGAAGCTAATTTTTGTGTGACAAATAAGCATCCTGTTAAGGGCCCCTCAGGAGCTGCGGTGGCTCAAGGGGTTAAGACGCTGAACTGCAGGCTGCGGAAGGTCGGTAGTTCGGCAGTTCGAGACCCGAGTGTGCCGCATGATGGAGTGAGCTCCCGTCTCTAGTTCCAGCTCCTGCCAACCTAGCCATTCGAAAGCAAGAAAATGCAAGTCGATAAATAGGTACCACTTAGGTGGGAAGGGAACAGCGTTCCTTGCACCTTGGTGTTTAGTCATGCCGGCCACATGACCACGGAAACGTCTTCGGACAGCGCTGGCTCTTCGGCTTGGAAACGGAGATGAGCACCGCAACCCTAGAGTCGGACTCGACTGGCTTTCGAGCAAGGGAAACCTTTACCTTTACCTTAAGGGCCCCTCATTCCCGGAGTGTGGAGGTTCTGTGGTAAGGTGCCCTGTAAAAAAAAGGGTAGCCTTGAACCTGCTGAGGTGACCGGTTGAAAGAAAGGAGAATCAAAATCTCCCCCTCAGGGGTTATTCACTTTATTTGAGAGCCTGGTTGCCTTTAGATGTTAAAGTTATCCACACATCATATTTACCTTATTAAATACTTTATTTTCCTGTAAAATAAACCTTTGCTGTTCATCTCCATCTGTACTTTATTTGTCAAGTCAAATATTTAGGAAAGGGTAATTTCCTTTTACCTCTCAAATAAGGACAACCTTAGTGTAGCGGGTTTCCAAACAGGAGACCATTAGGGAGCATGTAGCATAGATGCTACCAGTCTTTATTTTAAGGCTTGTGTCCCCCTTTCAATTTGGTTGGGGGCACGGGTCATTTTGTAGAAAAAGAGGTGCCGGAGCTCATTAGCATAACTCATTAGCATAACTCGTTTGCATACACCACACCCCCTGACACCACCGGAAGTGTCAGAAGGCAGCACCCTCAGGCTCCACTGGACTGTTTTGGATTGCTAGCTATGGGGGGGGGGATGCTCAGATCTGCCCTCAAAGAGGAGGGAGAGCTTGTACCTTGGCCTTAAAGGTGCCACTGAACTCTTTTGGATTGCAAGCTATGGGGGGGGGCTCTGCAACTTACCTGGCTGCTTCTTGCTTTTTGTGGCCTGGGCTCTTTAGTGCTGGAGCTCCGCTCCTGTGCACTCCTGCAGGAAATGGCCCCTGGATATCGGAGCTCTTACCATCCCACACAGGGTTTGGAGCAAATCTAAGTCGCAGGACAATGCACTTTATTTATTTATTTATTTAACTTATACCCCGCCCTCCCCGCGAGTGGGCTCAGGGCGGCTTCCATAAAAACAGAAATACATTAAAATACACAATATTAGAACCAACAATAAAACAATTATAAACACAAAGTGCTGGCGGCTGATTGAGTTAATCTAGATGGTACATTACAGGAGTAAGTTTCGACTGTCCAGATGTTCCATGCTGTCTCTGCTCATAATCAGTTTGATGCTAAGACCTTGGGCCAGGCCTGCTGTAACGGCCTGCCGTAAGAGCCTATAGCAGTGGCAGCGGCGGCCCCTAAATAAATGCCTGGAGGAAGAGCTCCGTCTTACAGGCCCTGCGGAACTGCAAAAGATCCCGCAGGGCCCTGATCTCCTCCGGGAGCTCGTTCCACCAGGTAGGGGCACCACTGAAAAGGCTCCAGCCCTGGTGATGGCTAGCTTGGCCTCCCTTGGGCCAGGGTGGGTCAACCGATTTTGGGACCCCGACCGTAGTGCTCTCTGGGGTATATACGGGGAAAGGCGGTCCCTCAGGTATGTCGGACCTCGGCCATATAGGGCTTTAAAGGTTTTTAGGCACAAGACAGGGTGCCGCTGACCTTGGGATGTCCTCTCCTCCTGTTACTTTACTCAGGAAACTGCAAAATGATCAGTACTGACATTAGCTATCCCTCAAACTTCAGGAGAATGGATGCAAGTTTATTTTTTATATAAATCATTAGTACAGAAAACAATACATATTTAAAGACATGGTTTTTTAAAAAATAAAAAATAAATAATACAGATGGCCATTATCTCATTGTTTTGGTGGTCTTTAATTACTGCAAAGACCACCAAAACAGTTTATCGGAAGTTTCTTATTCTATATCCTACCATAGATCAAGAGTCCAGGGGTACATTTAAGACCAACAAAGTTTTATTCAAGTTGTGAGCTTCCGTGTGCAGGCACACTTCTGTAATTCCATTTCATTGTCTGACGAAGTGTGCCTGCGCAAGAAAGCTCACACCTTGAATAAAACATTTGTTGGTCTTAAATGCGCCCCCTGGACTCTTTGTTCTGTATCCTACTATGTAATTTTTGAATAATCTAATATGTCATTGTCACGGTACCTCTCTTTTATTTTGTGTGGTTAGGTGTGATGTAGTTTTAAATTTCTTGTTGTTTCTTTCTCTCACTCAAAGTATCTCTCGCTGCCACCAGGAATTTCATTCCCGTCTTCAATTAACCTTTCCCACAGTATTGTGCCCGAACTCTAAGGCTCCTTCGCTGGACGATGTGGTTCTGAGGATGAGACTCTGGGTTAACGATAAACAAGATAAAACTTCATTGGTAAAAGAAGCGCATTGGTTACAAGCAGGGGTCATTTCATAGAAAAAGAGCTAGGGGAACTCATTAGCATAACTCATTAGCATATGCCACACCCCCTGACATCAGGGGCCCGGCGGTGGACCTGCAAGGCCAGCGGGAGTGCGAGGAAGCCCTGCCAAGGCCCTCCCTGGCCCCAGGCAGGCAGGGGTGAGGAGAGGCGGGGAGGAAGCAACTTACCCTCCCTCTTCTCCTGCCTCCTCCTGGCTGAATGAGGGCTGGAAGCGGGGCAGCCGGAAGCAGGGGGCGGGGCTTCATCATGTGCCCCTCCCCCCTGCACCTCACCTGGGGGAACTGCGTTCCCCTGCGTTCCCCCCCGAAATGACCTCTGGTTACAAGATTTTTTTTAAGCTGCTCAGTAAAATCTTTCACTTTTTACTCAGGTTCCTGTCAGCTTTTCCCCTCACACTTTTAAAATACTCTGACTATATTATGGTAAAGGTAAGGGTTTCCCTTGCTTGAAAGCTAGTCGAATCCGACTCTAGGGGGCGGTGCTCATCTCCATTTCCAAACCGAAGAGCCAGCACTGTCCGAAGACGTTTCTGTGACCAACCAATCACCTCACTCACCCATCTCCCTCTTTCACCCTCCCTTGTTCTTCTGACACTTACCAACCATTTAAAGAAACACACACACACATATAACTTGGAATCATTACAGTCGTGTTAATATTTATGCTTTGCTTCAGTTTCTGTGTCTAGACTTCTGGTTGCATCTACAACCCTAACCCTGTTGCATCAATTATTGGATGCCCTTTCCTATTGATTGCATTGGCTCACTCTGTGTAATCTGCTTTGAGTCCAAGTGAGAAAGGCGTAAATAAATTAACAGTTGCCCGTTTCAGGTAACAGAACCTCTAGCTTAAGACTTCAGGTTCAATATGTTGGATCAAAAAGACACATCACTTCCTCATGGGACTTGGTTCCAAAGGTTGGCACCAAACTTCTACCCGTTTCTTTCCTCTCCTGCTTGGGAAAGGTAGAAGACCAGAGAAACGACATGGTTTCTTGAGCACACAGTCAGGAGGGTAGTAAAATTAATTTCCTCAGGAGAAAAAAACTCAGCTTTTATGTGATGGTAGCTGAACAGGATTCCCAAACGTAATTTAGATAAGAATAACAGGCAAACTTGATTAACACTTCAAAGAAAGCAATGGAGGACCCTTCAAGATAAGCCAAGGAGGATTCTTCACAACCAGACGTTCATTTACATTTGATAAGCACCTCTCAAAATCCCCAAACAAATGATATCCCTGGCAAAGGAAGGCTGGTAATTGCCTGAACGGGGCAAAGATTTTTAAGAGGTCTGTTGGGCTCAGATCTGGCAAACTTTCTTTTCAACATTGTGGTTTAGGTTTCCTCACAAGAAAGCCATCCTGATTGTTTTGGTTCATTTCCACAAATCAGCGTGTGATCTAGATGAACACAGACACCATTGGAACACTCGCTGCTTTCTTTATGCACTTCCTTTTTGAAGGCGAGATTGTGGAAATGGGCAATTCAGGTCACACGTCCGAGGATCAGGCAATCTGCGTTCCATTGCGAGGAGTTTATGATCAGATTCTTTGGAGTCTAAACAAGATTTGAAGACCAAAGTTTGAGTCCAGGGGCACCTTTAAGACCAACAAAGTTTAATTCTGCCTATAAGGTTTTGTGTGCATGCACGGCTTTAAAACCAACAAAGTTTAATTCTGGGTATGAACTGTCATGTGCATGCACATGAAAACTTATACCCAGAATTAAACTTTGTTGGTTTTAATGGTGCCGCTGGACTCAAACTTTGTTCTGTTGCTGTGGACTAACTCGGCGACCCCGCCTGAATCAAGATTTTAAAGGACACTCGGAATATTGCTTTGGATTACCCAGATGGGGAATGTGGGACTGCATTCCTGTACAATTTGGATAGCGGAGAACATGGTCCACAGCTCTGAAGACCTCTTACCCCACACTGAGCCCTAGAACTTTTCATCAAGCGAGGCTCATCTGTGACTCCTAAGATAAAGTTGGAGAGAGAGGGAGGGAGAGAGAGATTCTCCCTCAGTGAATACAAAAGGCAGCAGTTGGTGGTACTTGAAAACCAGCTTTGCATCTAGCTTCACCTCATCCAATTTAGTCTGCTGCAGATCCTGTTGGCCATTTTGTGAGCAGGAGGGAATCCCCTGGGCTATGTGTGTCCTTAAATTGCTTTATTTGCTCTCTCTCTCCCCCCCCTTTGGTTTTGGTACTGACCATCCAGTCTGATACAGAGCTCCAGAGAATGCCAAAGCTTGCACATGATTTTGAGATGCTGAGTTTTGGAATATGTTGGAGGATCCTAATAACAATTACTTTTGCTTTGGGAATTTATCTGTGGACCAACATGCTGACTTGAATTTTATATAAGAGATAGATAGATAGATAGATAGATAGATAGATAGATAGATAGATAGATGATAGATAGATAGATAGATAGATAGATAGATAGATAGATAGATAGATAGATAGATAGATAGAGATACCCTCACTATAGACACAGTCAAGAAATATGAGGGACTGAGAGATCAGAAGGTCTGGGGACAAAATGGTAAATAATTTCTATCTTCCCTCCAACTCCCCCCCCCCCAGATTTTCTGACACAAAACCAGAAAATGTTGAGGAACATTGGGAAAAAAATCTTATAAAGTATTCTCTTGTTCGGAATTAATGGGAAGACAAGGTTTTACTCAGATAGTGTGGTTGGACGATCTGTAGGTACGACAATCCACAACATTAAATAATGTTAATAGTGAATGATAATAAGCCTGTTTTCAAGGATATGTTCATTGTTTACATGTGACTTATCTTGCCCACAATAAATATGATGTGATATGTATAATAAAAAAGGTAAAGGTCTCCCTTGCTGGAAAGCCAGTTGAATCCGACTCTAGGGTTGCGGTGCTCATCTCCGTTTCAAAGCCGAAGAGCCAGCGCTGTCCGAAGACATTTCTGTGGTCATGTGGTCGACATGACTAAACACCAAGGCGCACGGAACGCTGTTACCTTCCCGCCGAAGTGGTACCTATTTATCTACTTGCAATTTCTTGCTTTCGAACTGCTGGGTTGGCAGGAGGATATGTATAATAATAATATGCTATTGAAGAAGTCAGTGTTTTCATCGTTATAAAGTTTAACGATATGACCAAATCTGCTGGTGGTCCTGTTGTTACTGTATGAGATGGTGTCTTTTACTCTAAATACATTTGTGGCATCTCTCTTTCTCAGATATTTGCTTGTCCCAAGGGTGGTCTGAAGCCAGTGAAACTCCATCCACCTGGAACACGCTAGACTTAAACACAGTTCAAAAGACAGAGGAACCGAGGAGGTTGAAAATCAGATGGCATTAGATGAGAACGAGGGTGCATTAGACTCTTGTCAGCTTTCATCTCAATTGCTAGATCACAAGAAATCCCTTGTGGTGGTGGTGGGGGGGGTAGGTGCTGTAGCAGCTGTAGCAGCAACTCCGGACCTAATGTGGTTAACTCGCTTTCATGTGCATTCAACCGCCTCAGGACCAAATCAGACCACTTCAGTGGGAAGGGAACAGCGTTCCATGCGCCTTGGTGTTTAGTCACGCCGGCCACATGACCACGGAAACGTCTTCGGACAGCGCTGGCACTTCGGCTTGGAAACGGAGATGAGCACCGCAACCCTAGAGTCAGATTCGACTGGCTTTTGAGCGAGGGAGACCTTTACCTTTTTAAGGCCATTACAGATTAGGGAAATTACACGGGAAGATGGTTTACACGGGCGTCATGTAAGCAACTTTTTTGTCTCTATCATCCTAACAGGTATATATTTCATTTAGTAAACTCTTAGTCTGTCTCTTGCAAGCTTGCCTACATACGTTTATCATACCAATTATAAAATCGTGACCAAGTATTCTGGAATGTCGAATCTGTTGCGCCTTTTATCAATAAAGTCAATTTATCCAATTCCGCAGCCTCCAAGATTTTGTTTACAAGTTCTCGTTTTGTTGGTATCTCCGGTAATTTCCAATATTTTGCATAGAGAATTCTTGCAGCCGTAGTTAAAAAAAAAACACAATCAAATAACGATCATCTTTGTTAGAATTATCAGGTAGAATATTCAACAACAAAGACTCTGGTGTACATTGTACTCCCGTCCCTAGTACCTTTTGCAAGATTTCGTGTACCATTACCCAATATTTCTTAGATCTTTCACAATGCCACCACATGTGGTAAAAGGAGCCAATGGATGGGATGCCATGGAGCCCTCTCTCCAAAGCTGCCATCTTTCTCCAGGGGGAAGTGAGCTCTGTAGTCTGGAAACCAATTGTCACTCTGGGAGAGTCCCAGGACCCACCTGGAGGTTGGCAACCCAGTCGCCATTGCAGTGCAGGTGAGTGGGGCATTGGGGCTGGTGGTTGCCCATGCAACGTTTCCATTTCATTATGAACTGAGACCGAGGAAGCTTCTTGAACAAGTGGTTTCATTTCATTCAGCTCATAACACACGAGACAAACTTCATAGGATGAGGCTGACTTATATACGATTTGAACGGGCGAAACCACACCCAGCAAACGGATAACCGCCAATCGGAACACGGAGCTTGGAACCAACGAGAGTGGTTCATCCCGCCGAAGGCAAAGGCTTCTCTGATTGGCCCTTCAGGTCAATCCTTGCAATGCTCTTTTAATATAGAATTGTGCATAAGCTCCCTCGTGTCTTTATTCCATTAAGACATAACACATTTCCATTCATGAAGGGATGGCAGCCCGATCAGCAATGTTTCGCCTTGACCGTGTCGTGTCGTGTCCAAGCGGCATTTCCAACAGGCCCGGTGCTGCCGTGGTGATGGCGCAGGTATGGGAAGAGGAGGTACTTAAAACTTCATATTTGTAGGGTTTTTGGAAAGGGTAGACTATCAGCAGAGTTCCACTCAGGGGAAATAAGAGTATGACAAGGGGGAACGCCAGTTCCTGGCCTCGCGGCGGACATGGCTCCCCTTTCCTCTGGCTGGTTTTCCACTCCAACAAATCCCATCTTCGCTCTGAAAGACGCGATATGTGAGGCAGAGTGGGGCCCAACCAGTTGGACAAAGAGTGTGGCAATGGAGCGCTGCCTCCCCCCACCTCCTCCCTCCTTTCCCTCTTTCGTTCAAGAGGGGCAAAGGGGGCACTGCGCCACGGGGCTCTTCCACACCCTTTGGAATGCAGACAGGCCCGAGCCTTTGGCCAACGGGAGCCCCCTCTTTCCCAGCCAGCATTATTCTTCCCGGGCACAATGTCCGCCTCGGGGCTCTCTGCCCCGCCAGTGGCCTCCATTCAGCACAGTGACACCTGGAGGCGAGGGGCAGCACTGGTCCCCTCCGTGCCCACGGCAAGCCGGGCGACCCGCTGGGAGCTTTGCCGCCGGCCCGCCCCGACCCTTCCACCCACTCCTTTCTGCACCACAGATGCCATCCCAACAGCTGCAAAACAAGCTGACCCTCACAGCAGGCCCAGGCCAGGACGGGGTCGGCGGGAGCAACAGGCTTCCCGGTGGCAGAGGCCGCGCGCCATTGTGTGCCGGTATTGGAC
>NW_015160890.1:156047-158236 GCF_001447785.1 Gekko japonicus | reverse complement strand
TGGACTTCCCAGGTGGTCACCCCCATACAAGACAACACCGGAGCAGCTGCCTCCCAATCAAAACCTCTTCAACGGGCCCCGAGTGGGAGGGCGAAATGAGGGGAACAAAAGTCTAATACCCGAGACACCCACCGGCCTCCCCCCTCCCTCTGACGGAGTCAATGGAAAGTCCATTTCACATGCTAATCCCCACGGCTCTCTTTACAACACCTTTTTCCAAAAGTGTTTGGGAAAAATCCTTGCGGCTCGGAGTCCCCCTTGTTTAGTGCCGTGGGTCTCTCACTCCAACCGGGCCATTTACAAGGGGGGGGGAGAGGGGAAGAAAAAATTAAACAAAGACTTTGGAGTTCATCAGCCTCCCACTGAAATTCACAGCTGCTGAACAAACTAATCCCCTCTTCGGGGCTTTCTTCCTTTCAATGGGTTCTTGGCTTCAAAGACACTTTGGGAAAGGACTTTGCGGGGACTCACACTGTTCCCTCAATAGAAGTTAGTGCAAGTATTATGCTCAGAGCAAGTGCCTTTACAAACAAATACTGCTGAATGTTCCAGACCGCCCCCCCGCCATCCAGTGCGCGCGCACACCAATCTCTCCCAAAGAGAGACCCCAAGCGATCTCATGTAGACATTCTGCTCTCTGTACAGTGGATGAGGCATTCGCACACGCATCGCTGCTGGTCGGCAAAGATAAGGGTGTCTCACCCGGCACCGTTGGGCTACACAGAGATGGCACGGCATTGCAAATAGAAATATCCTCATGCAACAGGCTGGGTTTTTTGTTGTTCAGTTGCACAGTCGAGTCCAACTCTTTGCGACCCCATGGACCAGATCACGCCAGGCCCTCCTGTCTTCTGCTGTCCTCTGAAGTTCGCTCAATTTCATGTCCGTTGCATCGATGACACTGTCTGACCATCTCATCCTTTGCCGTCCCCGTCTTCTTTGACCTTCAATCTTTCCCAGCATCAGGGCCTTCTTCTCCAGTGAGTGCTCCCTTCTCATTGGGTGGCCAAAGTATTTGAGCTTCAGTTTCATTATCTGGATGGGTAGACTTCTCCAATTAGGTTTTAAGAGCAGGCACTCTTCCCAAAGGAAGATATTGTGAAAGTTTCTGCTGTGTGTCGTCCCCCCCCCAGCAGCAAAAGCTCTGCCAGAACTATGCTCCCAGTCAGCCCGTCCTCCATGCAGGCTGGACTACTGTAACTCTCTCTACGCGGGGCTGCCCTTGACTCTGCTCTGGAAGTTGCAGCTAGTGCAGAACGCGGCAGCATGGGTGTTGACGGCAATGCCTGTGTGGGTTCACATCCGCCCAGCGCTGCGTCAACGGCACTGGCTGCCTATGGAATACTGGATCTGTTTCAAGGGGCTGGTGTTTACCGTTAGAGCCCTATACAGCCAGGGGCAGCATACCTTCGGGACCGCCTCTCCCCATATGAGCCCCGTAGAGCACTATCTACAAACCAACAACTTCTGGTAGTCCCCAGCCCCAGGGACATCTGATTTGCCTTAATAGGGAATAAGCTCCTGTATGAGATCACAGGGAGACTCCCGGCGACTACCAGGACTCCCCCCGCTAAAGCCAAGGTAAGACTTGGCAACCCTACCCTCATGGCCTCGCAGGATTTGGCAAATGTCCCATTTCCCCTGTACTTTGCTCTGCCCTCCCGTCACGGGCAGCGGCGAGAGGGGTTCTCTCCTTGCTGCCACCACTCTGGTGTGGGTCTCTTTGGGAGGGCCCAGAGCAACCACCCGGCCCCTTTACGCACTCCTTTTCCAGGAGGTTCCTCCTTGTACATGACCACATGAGGCGTGAGGACCCAGGTAGAGTAACAGACTGTTCTTATGAAAGAGATTTAACAAAAACTATGGGGAATTTCACATTACCCAGTTTCATCCGGTTTCAAGCCGGTAATCATCCGTTTTGAAGTGAACCGCTACAGGGCTGCCATTTCACACATGGCTTGCCCCTACCGGAAATGAGCCGGATCAGAAGCGGTTTGGCATTTCAGACTTGCACCGCTTTGTTTTCCCGCCGTTCTCTTCCCGCGCGGGTGATCGATTTTTTTAAAGTTCGGTTTATAGCGTTATAGCGATATAACGCTATACCGGAACTTCAAATGATCGCAATAGCGATCCCATTGGAGTTTGAAGTTCCAGTATAGCGTTATAGCGATATAATGCTATAAATCGAA